>NW_019945937.1:0-36659 GCF_002910315.2 Salvelinus sp. IW2-2015 | reverse complement strand
CCACCCCAAAGGAGATATCAGAGGTACGAGAGTGAAACATACAGGGTCCATTGCAAACCAAAACAATGCATAATTGATAACTAGCCTAACAACAGTATGCAAGGCATATTGATATTTGAGAGAGACATACGAATAAGGCCATAGAAGATGATTGCAGTCTTGCAGTTTGGGAGAGCTAGCTAAAACAACAGTAAGATAACAGCCAGCAATAACAGAGTGCCTAGGGTCTCAACACAGCAACAACAGGGAAAAAATCGGCCGACGAACTAGCAGAGAGGGTCGGATTAACTACACACAGATCCTGAGGTTACAGCACAGACACACAGATAAAACACAAATAAACAGATGGAGTACCGTGAATTAATTCGGACAGTCAAGGCATTGCATCAGCATTAGCCAAGCTGATCATCGTGTCAGGGGGTCAGCCGTAGATTGGGCAGGGAGGCTCCACTGAAGCTAGGCACGCGGCGTTTAAAGATTAGCTAGCCCGGGGGGGTCTGCCTCAGACGGAGGGGGTCTGCTCAGACGTGGTCCGTGTCGACAGAGGCATCCAAGCCGGGATGGCGAAGAGAGGTTGTTGTATTGCTCGAATTGTGTTTGCTAACTGGTGCTAGCTTCAGTGGCAGTGGCGCAGCTGCGCCTAGCTGCGCTAGCTGCAAGCTAGCTGTGAGGATCAGAAGTAGTGGCTCAGGGATTACGGCCAGGACGTCCGGCGTGTGGTTGTCGAGAGACAGTCCGACTGCTGGTAAATTGGTGAGTAATATTCCAGGCTAAATAACAAGGGCTGGTGTCGTGCAGAAGGTAAAAAGCGGGGGGTGGGGGGGGAGGTGATCTCAGCAGCCGGCAAAAAAATGGCTAAATTAGCCTTGTAGCTGATTTAGACAGTTGTGATGGATGGCAGGCTGTGTCGGCAAAAAAAGGTCCAGTCCAATGCAACAACAGGTTATTGTGAGCCAAGAATCGCTGGTACAGAACCTCTTCGGCTAGCCGCAGATGGGCCTAGCTTCGAGGCTAGCCTCAAGGCTTAACTGGTGGCTTGTGCTATGCAGAGATGAGGAGCGCAAGAGGGTGGAGACACTGGTAGGCATCATGCTCACTCTCCAGCAGAGTGTGAGCAGCGTAGTAGCATGATTGATCGTTAGTGACTGGTGTAATGTGCCGACTTCCAGAATTTCATGCGCGTCAGGAATTCCGTTGCATGTGGTAGAGAAAAGCTCAGTTCCTCTCTGATCACGTGCTGAGGAGTGAGAGAGGTGATCGCGAGAGCTGGCAGGACCTCGTGACAGGTCTTACATTGTGACTCCGTGACTGTTACCACCGAGCTGAGAGCGAGTGGCCGAGTTGGGTGCACTACCTGCACTCGCTAAGTCGCGCTAACCTGACCAGGACATAGCGTAGGTGGAGTACGACATTGGTATGATACCTGGACTCTACTCTACTGATTGTGCGTGCTATACGAGGATATCGATAGAAGTATAAAACACATAGGCAGAGGCATCCTCACTGCTATCACACATTGGCGTAAGGAAGAGAGGAGTGTGAGGAAATGCTATATGCGCAGGGTTCATTAAGTCTGGTGCACAAGGGAAAGTAGAGAGAGGCAGAATATAATAGGAACTGTGGAAAGAGGAGCACATTAATTAACTGAACACCATACGACGTAACTCTCTTATTTCTTACGCATATAGTTACAGAACCTAAACCTGAGTCTAAAACTGATAGAGTCTATGGACAACGATCGGCTGCTGGTAAATGAATGAGAATTTGACCCCAATATTGGGTATTAGCTCATGTAGTTAGCCATGTGTAGCCTTGTGATAGCCATTGTTAGCCAATGTGTATAAGCATATTGTCATACCAGATAGATTAGCATGAAGGTTAGCCAATGTGTTAGCCTTCTATTCCAAGAATGGCACGTAGCAGTCGTGACGTTGTTTGTCTAACTGTCCTCTGCTCTAACATGTGTAAATAATCCTTCGCTATTTTTTCGTATCATTTCGTATTATTTATAATTTCAACTTTCCATCTAGGAACTGAATATACATTCCTACATTCCGCCTCACCCAATGTGTGTACGGACCTGCTATTTTTTATACTTTAGAACCGTAACCCCAATCAGAAGCTAGCCAGATAACTAGCTACTAGCTAGTAGTCAGTTAGCCACTGCTGCGGTCTTCACCCCTTAACTCGGACACAGCCAGCTTCAGCTCGGGCAATACCTGCCAGTCTGCAAGCGCGATATCAACCCAAGAATATAGGACTGCTTTTTCTCTACCACATCACCGGATTCCTGACGCAAGCTCTGGACAATTACACCGTATCATCACAGCTAGCTAGCTGCAACGAGTGGCTACTACTGGCTAACACCTCTGTCCCGAAGCAAGCACCAGTTAGCCTTGAGCTAGCTCGAGCTAGGCCCATCTGCCGGCTAGCCGAAGAGGTCTACCAGCGAATTCTTGGGCTACAATACCTCTTTGCCAATTGGACTGGACTTTTTTGCCGAACAGAGCCCTGCCAATCCATCACAACTGGTCTAAATCAGCTACAAGCTAATTTAGCCATTTTTTTTGCCGCTGCTAGTAGCTTTTACCTTCTGCACAGACACCAGCCCTGTTATTAGCCTGGATATTACTCACCAATTTACCAGCATCGATGTCTCTCGACAACAACGCCGGATTCCTGCCGTAATCCCTGAGCCACTACTTCTGATCCTCACAGCTAGCTTGCAGCTAGCGCAGCTAGCGCAGCTAGCGCCACTGCCACGAAGCTAGCACCAGTTAGCAAACACAATTCTACAATTCACAACCTCTCTTTCGCCATCCGGCTTGGATTCTCTGTCGACACGACCACGTCTGAGCAGACCCCCTCCGTCTGAGCAGACCACCCCCGGGCTACTAACTTTAAACGCCGCGTGCTAGCTTAGTGGAGCTCCCTGCTCCATCTACGGCTGCCCCTGGACACTATGATCACTTGGCTACATAGCTGATGCATGCTTGACTGTCCATTAATTCACGGTACTCCATTCTGTTTATTTGTGTTTTATCTGTCGGCTCTGTGCTTTAACTCAGGATCTGTGTGTAGTTAATCCGACCCTCTCTGCCTAGTCGTCGCCATTTTTACCTGTTGTTCTGTGTTAGACATAGCCCTGTTAATGCGTGCTGTTTATCTTACCTGTTTTTAGCTAGCTGCTCCCAATCAAGACCTGCAATCACTTCATGCCTTATTGTATGTCTCTCTCAAATATCAATATGCCTTGCATACTGTTGTTCAGGTAGTTATCATTATCATTGTTTTGGTTTGCAATGGACCCTGTAGTTTCACTCTCCGTACCTCTGATATCTCCTTTGTCCCACACCCCCACACATGCGGTGACCTCACCCATTGAGACCAGCATGCCAGAGATACAACCTCTCTTATCATCACCCAGTGCCTGGGCTTCCTCGCTGTACCCTGCCCACCATACCCCTGTCTGCACATTATGCCCAGAATCTATTCTACCACGCCCATAAATCTGCTCCTTTTATTCTTTGTCCCAACGCTCTAGGCGACCAGTTTTGATAGCCTTTAGCCGCACCCTCATCCTACTACTCCTCTGTTCCTCGGGTGATGTGGAAGGTAAAACAGGCCCTGCATGTCCCCAGTCACCCTCATTTTGTTGACTTCTGTGATCGAAAAAGCCTTGGCCTCATGCATTCAACATCAGAAGCCTCCTCCCTAAGTTTGCCTTACTCACCGCTTAGCACACTCTGCCAACCTGATGTCCTTGCCGTGTCCGAATCCTGGCTTAGGAAGGCCACCAAAATTCTGGGATTTCCATACCCAACTATAACACTTTCCGTCAGATAGAACTGCCAAAGGGGGAGGAGTTGCAATCTACTGCAGAGATAGCCTGCAAAGTTCTGTACTACTTCCAGGTCTATGCCCAAACAGTTCGAACTTCTAATTTTAAAAAAATATCTCTCCAGAAATAAGTCTCTCACTGTCTGTCTGTCGCTCTGGTCTGTCTGTCTGTCTGTGTGTGTGTGTGTGTGTGTGTGTTATGGAGCACGTTCCTGGTAATTGGATCCTAAGGGATGTTTTGAGTGACAATATATTAAACATAAACATCCCTCATGTCTCTCTTCTCCTTCCCCTCCTCTCTCTATCTTGAAAAAGCGACCCTAGTCAGAGATGGTCGCTCGTTCAGGTCCTTAGGAACTATGCAGTTATTTGTTTTTTTATGTATTATTTATGTATTATTTCTTACATTGTTACCCCAGGAAACCTTAAGTGTTATTACATACAGCAGGGAAAAACTATTGGATATCAGAGTGACGTCAACTTACAACATTACCACCAGGAATACGTCTTCCCACAGCGAATCCCTTTGTTCAGACCTCCATCCTGGACATGGATCTAATCCCAGAGGCCCGACCCAAAACAACAGCGGTCGCCCGCAGGAGAGGCAGACGGAGGCACACCACCCATATTGGCAAGGCGACTGGAAACATGACCGAATACAAACGGTGCAGCTGATAGTGCCCCAGTTTCCCTCTCTCCTGGTGGAGGATAGTGAGGATAGTGTCCCCCCCAAAAAACAGCAGGTCTGGGACAGGTAGCGCATCCGGAGAAACAGGTCAGGGTTCCATAGCAGCAGGCAGAACAGTTGAAACTGGAGCAGCAGCACAGCCAGGTGGACTGGGGACAGCAAGGAGTCATCATGCCAGGTAGTCCTGAGGCATGGTCCTAGGGCTTAGGTCCTGATGACACTAACAGGTCCGAATGACACTGATACCAACTCCTTGTGACTCTGAGGAAGTCCTATTATGGTGTTGTGACCAATAGGCTTACCTCAGTGTTGAGTTGAGTTGGATGCTGTGTTCGGTTCTCTGTTCTGGCATCATGAGGCAGGAAAATTATGTGGATATATTGAAGCAATATCTCAAGACATCAGTCAGGAAGTTAATGCTTGGCCACAAATGGGTCTTCCAAATGGACAATGACCTCAAGCATACTTCCAAAGTTGTGGCAAAATGGCTTAAGGACAACACAGGCAAGGTATTGGAGTGGCCATCACAAAGCTCTGACCTCAATCCTATAGAAAATTTGTGGGCAGAACTGAAAAAGCGTGTGCAAGCAAGGAGGCCTACAAACCTGACTCAGTTTCACCAGCTCTGTCTGGAGGAATGGGCTAAAATTCACCCAACTTATTGTGGGAAGCTTGTGGAAGGCTACCCGAAACATTTGACCCAAGTTAAACAATTTAAAGGCAATGCTACCAAATACTAATAGTGTATGTAAACTTCTGACCCACTGGGAATGTGATGAAAGAAATAAAAGCTGAAATAAATCATTCTCTCTACTATTATTCTGACATTTCACATTCTTAAAATAAATTGTTGATCTTAACTGACCTAAGACAGGGACTTTTTACTAGAATTAAATGTCAGGAATTGTGAAAAACTGAGTTTAAATGTATTTGGCTAAGGTGTATGTAAACTTCCGACTTCAACTGTATCTGACTCTGCTCCCTCTGCTCTTTGTGTCGATGTGTTTCTGTGTTTGTGTATTTCTGTGTTTGTGTATTTCCATGTGTGTGTTCCTTGGTACATCTCTGTCCTCCTTGAACCACTCTTGGTTTGGAATAGAGTTTCCATGATCATTTACAATGCTTTGAACCCACACACGACCTCTGAACCCAAACATGGCCTCTGAACCCACACACGACCTCTGAACCCACACATGACCTCTGAACCCACACATGACCTCTGAACCCACACAACGAACCTCTGAACCACAACTACTGTCCCACACATATCTACACGATCTGAACCCACACTGAGACCTCTGAACCCATAACATTGACCTCTGAACCCACACACGACCTCTGAACCCACAATGCCTCATGAACCACACCACGGACCTCTGAACCCACACATGACCTCTGAACCACACACGACCTCTGAACCCACACATGGCACCTCTGAACCCACACATGACCTCTGAACCCACACATGACCTCTGAACCCAAACATACTCTGAACCACACATGACCTCTTAACCCACACTTGACCTCTGAACCCACACATGACCTCTGAACCAAACATGACCTCTGATCCGCCCCAAATAACCCAAACACATGACCTCTGGAACCCACACATGACCTCTGAACCCACACATGACCTCTTGAACCCACACATGACCTCTGAACCACACATGACCTCTGAACCCACACATGACCTGCTGAACCCACACATGACCTCTGACCCACATACCTCTGAACCCACATCACGACCTCTGAACCCACACTTTGACCTCAGAACCCACACATGCACCTTCTGAGACCAACATGACCTCTGAAGCCCACACATGGCTCTTTCATGGACTAACGACTTGTTGCCATGAAATTTTGACATAGTTTACATAACTTTGTTCTGTGTTAGCATTGTTTAATCCCTATTCAGTCTTACAACAAACATGCACATCATTTTGAGCAATAGTCCCTGTTTCCTTCAAGGTCGTCCTGTCCAATTCAAGCCAAAGACACAGTTGGGCAACATGATTGATATGACTTGCTCTGTATGCAAGGACAGCTGCAGTGACTTCATCGTCTGTGGTAAGTGCGGGTAGTCAGTCAGCAGGTGCAGTGTTGCCCATACACATCCAGCACTCAACGCATGAACCTCGGTTTGATTGGCATCCCGTCTGGGAGTGTGTAGTGGTCCGGCCTGAGCGCACAGGAGAGAGGAAGACGATGAGAGAGATAAGAGAGACAACAGAAGAGAGAGGAGAGACACCAGAAGAGAGGGAGAGAGAGAAGAGAGACACGAGAGAGAGAGAGGAGAGTAGGAGAGAGGAGAGAAGAGAGAGAGACGACAGAGAGAGAGAGAGAGAGACAATGAGAGAGAGATGAGAAGACGTAAGAGTAGAGAGGAAGAGAGGAGAGAGACCAGAGAGAAAGAGAGAGAGAGGAGGAGAGGCACAAGAAGACGAGAACAGAAGAGAGAGAATAGAGAGAGGCAGATGAGAGAGGAGGAACACAAGAAGATGAACGAGAGAGAGACGAGAGAGAGATAGAGAGAGACACAAGAGAAGAGAGAGAGACACAGAGAGAGAAAAGAGAAAAGAGAAAAGATGAGAGGACAGGAGAGAGAGAGAGAGAAAGAGAAAGAGAAAGATAGATTTCAACAGTAAATAAAGCAATACAACAAGCTCTCTGTTTGGTGGGCTGGCACTTTCACGCCCTCCCCCTCGGGGTGTTGTTGCTTTGGTGATAGTGTTGTTTGCTGGTGATAGTGTTGTTGCTGGTGGTAGTGTTGTTGTGGTTGAATACGTGTTGTTGCTGGTGATAGTGTTGTTGCTCGGCTGGTAGTGTTGTTGCTGGTGATAGTTGTTGTTGCTGGTGATAGTGTGTTGCGGTGATAGTTTGTTGCTGTGTGATAGTGTTGTTGCTGGGTGATAGTGTTTTGCTGGTGATAGTTGTTGTTGGCTTGGTGAATAGTGTTTGTGCTGGTGGTAAGTGTTTGTTTTCTGGTGATAGTTGTTGCTGGTGATAGCTGTTGTTGCTGGTTGGTAGTGTTGTTGCTGGGTTGGGGTTGTAATGGTGGTGGTTGGGGTTGTATGGTCTGGTGGGTTGGGGGTTGTATGGTGGTGGGGTGGGTTGTATTTGGTGGAGGGGTTGGGGTTTAATGGTCTGGGGTTGGGGGTTGTATGGTGCTGGGGTTGGGTTGTATGGTGTGGGGATGGGGGTTGCTATTGGCAGCAGGGTTTGGGGGTGATATGGTGGTGGGTTATGGGTTGTATGGTGGTGGTGTTTGCGGGGTTGTTGGTGGAGGGGTTGGGGGTTGGTATGGTGTTGGGGTGGTTTATGGTGGTAGGGGTTTGGGGGTTGTATGGTTAAGTGGGTTGGGGTTGTATGGTGTAGGTTGGGTGTATGTGGTGGGGTGGGGTTGTATGGTGCTGGTTGGGGGTTGTAGGTGGTGGGGTTGGGGTTGTTATGGTGGTGGTGTCTGGGGGTTGATATGGTGGAGGGGTGGGGTTGTATGGTGTGGGGGTGTATGGTTGGGGTTGGGGGTTGTATGGTGGTGGGGTTGGGGGTTGTATGGTAGTGGGGTTGGGGGGTTTGTTATGGTGGTGGGGTTGGGGGTTGGTATGGTGGAGGGGTTGGGGGTTGTTATTTGGTGCTGGTGGGGGTGTTATGGTGTGAGGTTGGGGGTTGTTATGGTTCGGTGGGTTGGGGTTTGTATGGCCAGCAGGGTTGGGGTTGTATTGGTGGTGGGGTTGGGGTTGCATATGTGTTGTGTTGGGGTGTTATGGTGGAGGGTGGGGGTTGATATGGTGTGGGGGTTGTATGGTGGTGGGTTGGGTGTGTATGGAGTGGGTTTGGGCGTTGTATGGGTGGGTGGGGTTTGGGGTTGTATGGTGTGGTGGGTTGGGGTTGTATGGTGAGGGTTGGGGGTGATATTGTGGGTGGGGTTGGGGTTGTATGGTGGTGGGGTTGGGGGTTGTATGGTCGGTGGTGTTGGGGGTTGTATTGGTTGGTGGGTTGGTGGGGTTGTATGGTGGAGGGGTGGGGGTGATGGGTGGTGGGGTTGGGGGTTGTATGGTGGGGGGTTGGGGGTTGTATGGTGGTGGTGTTGGGGTTTCTTTATGGTGGAGGGGTTGGGGGTTGTATTGGTGTTGTGGGGGGTGTCATTCCGAGTGGTGGGTTTGTGGGGTTGAGTCTAATGGTCAGTTACATTTGTGTCCAGTAAAATATGGGTGGTGGGTTTGCGGGGTTGTATGGTGGTTGGGGGATTGGTCTCTGGTTGGATGTGGAGCATTGGGGGTTGGTATTGTGCTGGGTTGCGGCCGTGATGTATTGGTGAGTGGGTTTCGGGGTGTATATGGTCAGGTAACATTTTGGTCCCAGTAAAATGGTCAGTACATTGTCCAGTAAATATGGTATCTGGGGTCGCGAGGTTTGAGGGCGTATATATTGGTTGGTGGGTTTGGGGTTGTTATGTCTCGCTCGGGATATAGGGGGTTGTGGTTATAGGAATGGTGGGGGGACGTTTTATGGTGGGGTGGGTTTGGCGGTTGTATAGTGCCTGGGTGACTTAGGTGTAGGCTTTTGTGGGCGTATGGTGGCCTGGGTTTGGGGGTTGATGTATGAGTTGGATGGGGTTGGGGGTTATATTGGTGGTGGGGTTTGGGGTTGTATTATTGGTCAGGTGTTTTGGGCGAATTTGGGTGTTATCATGAGTGGGTGGGTTTTGGGGGTTGTATGGTTGGTGGGTTTGGCGCGGCTTATAGTGATTGGTGAGGTGGGTTATAGGGGTTGTATATGGTGGGGTTTGGAGTTGTATGGTGTGTGTCGGGGTTTGTATAGTAGGTGGTGGGCTGGAGATGGTTATATTGGGTCAGGTGAAAATGGCCATTACATTTGTGTGTGGGGTGTTGGGCGGTTAGTATATGGTGGTAGGGGTTGGGGTTGATGGTGGTGGTGGGTTTCGCGGAGTGGATCTAGTTTGGTGGTTGGGGTTGTATGTGTTTGGGTGTATTGGGTTTGGCTGCGGGTTTTGGGTGGTATGTAATGGTGGAGGGATTGGGGGTTGTCTCTGGTAGTACAGTTGGGGTTTGGGGTTGGGTTGTTTAGGTGTTCGGGGCGTTGAGTTTATTGGTGGTGGGGTATTGAGGGGTTGTTTGGTGGTGGGTTGAGGGTTTTTGGTGGAGGGGTGGGGGATTGTTATGGGGTCGGACGGTTGGGTAGCTCTGTTAATGGTGGTGGGTGTTGTGGGTTGTGGTGGTTGGTGGGGTTCTGCGCGGTGTTAGTGGTGTTAGGTGGGAGTTTGGGGGTTGATATGGTGGGTGGGCTTGGGGGTTGTTATGGTGGTGGGGTTGGGGGTTGTAATGGTGTCTAGTCGGAGGTTGGGTGTTATGGTTTGGGTTGGGCGCTTGGGGAGTGTGTTAAATGGTTGGGTGGAGGTTGGGGTTGGTATTGTGATTTGGGGTTGTAGTTGGTGGTGCGTAGTGTGAGGCAGTATGTTATGTGTTGTTGGAGGGTGTGTTATGGTGTGTGGGTTGGGCAGTACAGGTTGTATGGTCTGGGTTGGAGGTTGATTTATTGCTGGTGTGTCGGGTGGGGTGTATTACTGGTTGGTGGGCATGTTTGGGGGTGTACCCAGTAGAAAAGGTGTTGTATCGGTGTAGGGTACAGGTTTGTTATTGGTGGTGGGTTGGGGGTGTATGGTGGTGTGGGTGGGGTTGTATGGTGGAGGGGTTGGGGGTCTGCTCAAGTGGTGGTGATGGCGTTGGGGTTGGGGTCTGTATGGTGTGGGGGTTGATGGTATGGAGTGTTGGCGCTGTTCGTTAAGTTGCGTTAGGGCGAGTTGGGGGTTGTTGTTTCCGGCTGGAAGGTGGGAAATTTGGGGCGGTTGTATGGTGGAGGGTTGAGAGGGGTTGTATGGTTGAGACGATTGTTGGGGGTTGTATGGTTGTTTGCGCGCAGTGGCATTAATATGGTTTGGCTCGAGTGTATGGGCGAGTTTTGGTATGGTCGTTTGGGGTTCTGAGTATGGTGGTGGATGGTGGGGTTTGTCATGTTGTTGGGGGTAAGTGTGGTATGTGGTGACGACTGGGAGGTGATGGGACTATGTATTGTTGGTTGGGGGTTGTATTGGTGGAGGGATGGGGTTTGGTTATGGTGGTGGGGGTGCGGGGTTGGTATAACTGGTGGTGGGGTTGGGGTTGTATGTAGTGGGCTCGAGGTTGTAGCGATTTTGTTGTTATGGTGTGTTGGGGTTTGTCAAAGACAGGTGTTAGATAATGGTGGTGGGTTGGGGTTTGATATTGGGTGGTGGGGCGTTGGGGCTTGTATGTGGTTGGAGAGGTTGGGTGAGTCTGATATTGTGGTGTTGGGGGTTGTCCGGAGGTTTGATTGGTGGGGGAGTTGGGGGTTTATTGCGATGTCTCGAGTAGCAGTCTCTTGTATGTACGCAGCTAAACAGAGTTGTGGGATGCTTCGTACATTGTGGTCTCTCGGCAAGTGTCAAGAGTTGGAGAATTCATTGGCAGCAGAATTTGGAGAGTGTCCCCAGTATTGAGCAGTCAGAGTTCTCGCTGGAGCTTCCCAGTTATGGCAGCAGAGTTGGTAGTATTTTTTGGCGCAGCATGACGCTCTCGTGTTTCAGTATAGCAGCAAGAAGTTTGGGATTTTCTATTTGGCTAGCAGAGTTGGTGTTTCCCTATCTCAGGCAGTAAAAATGGATGCTGAGAGCTTCAGTACTGAATTTGTGCAGCAGAATGGTTATGTTTCTAACCCAGAATTGGCAGCAGAGGTTGGGATTACTGTTTCGGATGGCAGATGTTGGGCATAGTTCTGTTGGCAGCAGAGTTTGGTGCTTTTCCTGTTTTCATTGCAAGCATAGTTGGGTGGTATAATACATATTGGCAGCAAGAGTTGAGAGCTATGGTAGCAGAGTCTAGGTGTTTTCTATGGCAGCAGAGTTGGGAGTTCTATGGCAGGCAGGTTGGAGTGGAGGTTCTATGAGGCAGCAGCAAGTTGGGAGTTTTATTTGGCAGCGCAGATGTGTGAGAGTTCTATGGCAGGCAGAGTTGAAAGGTGTTACTATGGCAGCAGAGTTTGGTTGTTTCCGCTATCGCAGCAGGATGTATGCGAGTACTTGAGTTCTATTGGCAGGCAGTATTGGGCAGCTTCTCTTTTAGGTCGAAACAGAATGTGTGGTTGTTTCCTCTATCGCAAGCAGTGTTGGGGCAGTTCTTATGCAGCAGAGTTGGTGTGTTTAAATTTACGTATGGCTCTATGCGCACGACGTTGGCGAAGTTCTGATGGTAAGCAGGAGATTGGGGTAGTGTCTTAGTATCTGGGAGCCAGCAGAAGTTGGGTGTTTCTATGGCAGCATAGTTGGGTGGTTTTACCTAAGTGCAGCAGAGTGGCTTTGTTCTATAACAGGCGAGCAGGAGTATGATGTTTCTATTGGACAGCAGAGTTCCGGTAGTTCTATTTAGCAGCAACGAGTTGGTGTGAATCTCTTATGTGCGACGCCAGACAGTTCTGGTGTTCTAATATGGCCAGCAGAGTTGAGTGCGTCAGTTCTCATCATGGCTGCCAGAACTCTGATGCTCTCTCGGTATGCAGCAGAGTTTTGGTGAGTTTCCTAATGGGTGAGGCCGCTAGTTGGGAGTTCTGATTCAGCAGAAGGCTTTTTGGTGTCTCTATACGGCAGCCATAGTTGGGGGCTTTCTCCTAGAACAGCAAGAGTATGGAGTTTCATGCAGGGGTACTCCTTGGAGGAGTCGGAGAGCGGTGTTAGCGTTGTTTCTGCCTATGGCTCTAGCTCAGGAGTTGGGAGCTTCGTTATGGTCAGCAGTAGTTCGCAGTTTATGGTATAGGCAGCAGAGTTCAGGTGTTTCTTTGTTGGTCAGTCCAGAAGTTGGGCATGTTCGGTATGGGCCCGGTGCAGCGTTGGGTAGGTTCTAGGTAGCAGAGTTGGAGAATTTCTTTATAGGCAGACAGAGTTTGGTGTTTCTAGTGGCTCAGACAAAAGAATTTAGAGATTGTTTCCCAATCTAATGGCAGTGTCAGATTATGTGAAAGTTCTGATAGGCAGCCAGAGTATTGGTGTTGGAGTTTAATTTGTGCGCAGACGATTGGGGGGATAACAATGTGCGGCAGCTCGAACGTTGGTGGTTTCTTTCCCCCATATAGGCAGCAGAGATTGCTGTTTTTTTATCACAGGCACGCCAGAAGATTGGAGTTTATCAATATGGCAAGCAAGAAAGATTTGCGATATATTTCAATAATGGAAGCAAGAGTTGGATAGATTCTACTGAGAAGCATGAATGTTGGTTGAAGTTATATTGGCAGCAAAAGTTTGTGAATGTTTTCTTTCTTCGGGTGCACTGCCGCATAGTTGGTGTGCTTTTCGCTTGTGGCAGCAGAGTTGAGGTTTTTCTTCATGGGCAGCAGGAATTGGAAATTTGTCTCTATATGGGTATGCGAAGTTAGGGAGTTTTTCCTCTAATAAGGTAAGGCCATGAGAGTTAGGAAGTTTCCATATAGCTCATGCAGTTACCAGGTTCAGAGAAGCTTAGCTACTGGCAAGCAAGTGGAGTTAGCTCTTCTTATGGGCAGCAGGAGTTGGAGTTCATATGGCAGCAGAGTTTGGGAGTTTTATGGCAGCCAGAAGGTTGGTGTTTTCTATGGCAGCAGAGTTGGCGGGAGGTTCCTCGATAGAGCAGCCAGAGTTAGCGAGAGTTTCTCATTGCGCAGTGGCCGATTTCTTTATCTGGCCAGCGGATTTGGTGTTTCTCGATATGGCTAAGCAGCGAGCTTTGGCTATCTGATGCTGTTTTTCTATGCAGCAGATTTGTGAGTTTCGGTCAAGTGTGGCAGCAAGAGAAGTTGGGGTTTCATATTGGCAGCAGAGTTGGGGACATTGAGTTTACGTATGCAGCAAGAGTTGGGCGTTTCTATTGGCCGGCTCAGAAGGCTTGCTGTTTATATATATTTTGAGGCTAGCACGAGATGTGGTGCAGTTCAATATTGGCAAGACAGAGTTTCTGTTCTTGGCGCAGAGTGGATGTTATCATCGGCAGCAAGACGTTAGCCAACCTGGGAGTTCAGCTAATGCGAGCAGAGTTCGTGGGAGTTCCATAGAGCAGCGGAAGTTTGCTGATGTTTCGGAGTATCAGAGCTCAAGCCAGAGTTTGGTGTTTTCTATGCAGCTAGAAGTTGGTGGAGTCGTTTTCATGATGGCCCAAGCAGAGTTTTTGGTGTTTCATTGGATGCAGAAGGGTAGAGAGCATTCTTCTCAAGACAAGCGGAAGATTGTGGGTTTTTCTATAATAGCAGAGGAGAGTTGGGAAGTTCATTTTGGTATGCAGCTCAGAGTTTACACCAAGGTGTTTCGCACATTCTACGGCAAGGTTCAAGCGTTTGCGGAAGTTCACAATAGCCCTTGAGGTAGCAGAGTTAGAGACTTACGCAGATATGAGCTCTAAGCGTGCTGTTTTTATGGGAAAGCAGAGTTTTGGGCTGGAGATTCTCTCGTATGGCAGCAGAGTTGCTCTGTTTCTTGATGCAGCAGAGTTTCCGGTGTTTCTATGGAAGCAGAGTTGGGATCTATTGGCAGCAGAGTTGGTGTTTCTATGGCAGCAGAGTTTGGGGTGTTTCTGGTATCTAGGGCCCAGCGAGTTTTGAGTTATTCTATGGGCAGCAGAAATTGGTGGCTGTTTCTTATGGACAACGCAGAGTTGGGAGTTCTATTATGGACCCTTGGTTAGCAGAGTGGTTGCGTTTCTTTCTTTCTAGGGGCCCATGACAGAGTTGGACTGCTTATCTGGTATATGGCTCAAGCATTAGTTCGGGTTCGTATGGCAGCAGGAGTGAAGATCATATGGGAATTAACTTGTTGGTTTTTGGTACTATGCAAAGTGTTTGCGTGGTTTTATCGGCATGCGAGTTGGAGTATCCTATGGCATGCTTAGTATCGCGGTAAGGTTTATATTTATGCTCAGCTGAGTTGTGTGTTTCGATTATTGGACAGCAGAGTTAGAGGAATATCTGTGATATGCCTCATGTCAGCGTAGTTTTGGGCACTGTAGTTTCTATGCAGTCAGAGTATGGCGACTTATCATGCCATGAGCAGCAGAGTTGGTGGATTGTTCTAGTGGCAGCAGTTGTTCTGGTTGTTTCTGAATATGCAGATCAGGTGATGTTGTGAGAGTTTCTGTCGTTAGGCAGGCAAGTATTGGTGTTAGTGGATATTGCAGAGGCCAGGACGTGTGCGGTCAGTACTGTTTTCCATGGAGCAGCAGACTAGTTGGGGTTTCACTGGATGGACCAGCCATAGTTTCGCTCGATTTCCGTTCTAGTGGTATGCAGATGTCTGGTAGACTCTCTTATGGCAGCATAGAGTTGCTGATTGTTCTTACAGTGATTGGCAGCAGATGTTAGAGTTTCGTTTCTTATGGAAGCAGAAGTATGTGTGGAGTTTCGGTATAAGGCGAACCAGAGTTTGGGAAGTTTATGGCAGCGAGATTGGTTGTCTTCTTATGGGCAGCACGAGTTGGTTTTTATCACCATATATGGCCTGCCAGAGTGGTGTTCTATTGAGCGAAGCATGAGCTATTTAGTGTATCTAACATAATAGAATAGCTTGGGAGTTCATATGGCGCAGCGCGGAGTGGTTGGTGGTTATCGTTTCTCAGCAGCAGAGTTTGTGAGTGGTCTAATGCCAGCGGGAGTTTGGTGTTTCTATGGCTCTAGCAGAGCTTTGGGGATTCTCCTTAATCTGGCACGCTCGGATGTTGTTGTGTCTTATAGCAGCAATGGGGTGAGTGATGAAACTCGCACGAGTGGGTTTACTAGTGGCAGCAAACGCTGAGCGTAAGATGTGTTTTTCATGGCAGTCAGAGGTTGGAGTTTCGTTCGCCAACATGCATGACGTGGGACACCAAGTGTTCTGATCACGATTTAGTGGATCAGGGCCGCCAGAGTGTTTGTGCGGCTGTATGCGCAGCCGGTGAAAGTTGTGAGTTCATTATCGGCAGTCCGGACTCAGTGTGGCTGTCAGGACCAGCCGAAGGAGGCAATGCAGCGGGAGGTGATTTCAATTGGCAAGTAGATATGGCTAGGATCAATGGCCCAGACAGAGTTGGGATTCCACATGCAGCAGCTCAGGAGAGTTTCTCACAATTATCGGCAGACAGGAAGTGGGAGTGGCTTAGCAGCAGAAAGTGGGCTTAAATTTCGCTGGTTCTTTATATGTCTTATAAGGATACTCAGTCCTGCTGTCACGCGGTTTACTAATATATACCCATGTACTAGAGGTTTATATAATTGCTGTTTTATGTACTATAGGTGGTGCCCTCCAGCCAGTTGAGGTAAAACCTATACTATGGCTCAGTCAGAAGTTAGGGTGTAGGTTTACTTCGCTTATAAATGTCAGGTCTCCCTCACTTATATTGGCAAGCCCCATAGTGATTTTGGTCTTTATTTTCTATTATAAGTCAAGTCCATTGTTTAGAGATGTCGTAGGTCTCCTCACTATATAGCAGACTATGAGTTGACCTCCTTTCAATCTTATGTGACCTAAGTGCAGTGGGTTTGGAAGTTGTTGTGTGTAATATGAGACTGACACGAATTAGGATTTTTGTGAAGTATCTTTGATCCAACGAGGCTACTTGGGCATGAAGACGGTAGAGTATTTGGAAGTTCCTGATGGTGCATCGAGTGAATATTTCAACAAGGCCTTGATGAAAGTCTATGAGATTCTGAGTATGTACTACTTCTAATAACCGCGCCTTGCCATTTGCTCAGCGCGTCTCTATAGTCGTGTTGTGAAGAAGATACCTCGTTTGCACAATAGGACAAAGCTTCCTGATGGAATCCGGTCGTCTATGTCGTCGCGCAATAATGAAACTTATCTTTCAAACCTGTAGGTGGCCTTGATTCGAAATAGAGGAATCTACTACAGTCTCGAATATTAATAATTCATTTTCATCGAGGCCTCTTCGCATAGATAGGTACTAGTAGTTGGAAATACCCTAGATACTAATTTACTCATGCTGCAGGCCATATGAAAGGGATACTATAGTCTGAATATCCGCCAACTATTTCAACGGAGGCCTTGATGAAAAGGTCTGGTAGTCTCCGGATATGATATATTTCACTAGATGCTTGAATGGAAAGCGTCTATGTCTGAATATGATATATTTTCAACGAGGCCTTAATGAAAAGGTCTAGTCTGGATACTAGATATATATACGCAGGCTCTGAATGAAGACAGGTCTATTGGTATTCTGAATATTGATATATTTCCAAGAGGCGGCCTTTGATGATACGCAGGCTCTATTTAGTCTGAATATGACTATATATGAAGAGACCGTTAGTGGAAGATGCTAATGGCGTGGCTCGTGACCTGCGACACCAAGATAAGATTCTCACCTGTGGTCAATATCGACATCAATGCCTGACCGCATTTAGTTCCACACTTTCCCATTTGAGACCTGCAATCTGCAACTAAAATGTCTTCAGGCACTTTGTGGTCGCCAATATATTCTTATGCAATTCTTGACAATTTGTCTCTTAGTCCTTCACATAACACCAATTCTCACTAGCGCCTCGACCGCAAGTGTGGAATTTTGATCCAAAGACTCTGGCTACATAGTAACAATCCAGATGCTTACCTACCAAACTTTCTGTCCTTCAGCCCCATAAGAATTCTGATCCCAATTTACAATGCTTGCCACTCTTAATTTAAGATAATACCTTCCCCACAACTAAACACGTAGCTAGTCGATGTGTTAAAAACCCGAATGTTTGCGTTTTGCGAACGCTGTGAAAAAAGATCATGAAATACAAATGAGCATCCAAAACCAACAGAATGTAGAGCCACCTCTTACTTTGGGTACTTCCAAGTAAGTTTTTCAGCGTGACAAAAGATCTTGCACCCAACCTTCTAAGAGGCATCCGCTAACTTTATTGATGCACACTGTTTGAACCATAGAAACCTCCACTGCAACTTCGCCCATTTGGATTGTGGGTTAATTGAGATTCGTAATAGCATTGCTCTTTCAAAACAGCTTTTAGAGCAGTTTATAACCACTGCTAAAACCTGAACAAAACCATTGTGGCCGGGCTGTTGTACCAAAGATTTTATGATGTAAAGCCTTCNGGACTGACATACCTGCTCTGATTTCTAACCAGAAACAGGAACTAACCAACCTGCATCTGAATTCTAGACAGGACTGAACGCACCTACTATTTGATTCTTAACCCTAACAGGACTTGACCACCTGCTCTGATTCTAACAGGACTGACCACCCTGGTGCTCTGATTCTAGCAAAGATAATCAACAATTTACGACGTTTGGAATGAGACTAACGTGAGGTAAAAATAAATAAATCATTAATCAGAAGACTATTGATCAGATATGAAATCTGAGAGTTATATTGGGAAATTATAACTTTGTAATCTGATAACTTTTGGTGCCTCAGATTAGTTAATTAGTTACGCTATTACTCGTGATCGCGTAATCCCTAATTACAGGAATCTTTGATAAAAAACTATAGTTTCTTTAACGATAGCAGAAGACAGGGCAAACTGCAGTTCAACCAACAACAAAGCGGGCACCTCGCCACTGTTTTGGTAAACAGCTGAGGGTGGGGCTGGAGAAATGTAACCACTATCAAATACCTTAATATTGATTACAAACAAATTAATTGAACAAGGTATGACAATTGCTGTGGTCACACATAGGGTTATGGTGGCCATGTCAATGTCCTGTCTGTCTGATTCTGACAACCATATTGTTTATATCGTCATGCTGTCCACAGATTACACTTAGTCCTGGATTAGAACTGGAAATGTTCCAGTGCCCTGATGTTTAGTCCAGGTAGGATTATCTGTGTTCTGGAACTCCACCTACATGTTTCAATGTTGGAATGGGACATGTTTATTTGTTGTAAACATGCTTGTCTGGATCGATAGACTCTTTGAGAAGTTTTGAATCCTAATCAACTCATCTAATGTGACAACATGTTGTTTTGGGTACGGTAGATTTATAAAGCTATCGTACTCTAGCAGGTGTCACAGCTGTGTACGCTAAAAAAACTTATTAGTGCATACAGATGTAGGATCTTAATTTGAGCCAGTTTAATTTGAGCCATTGCAGGAAAGTTCTCCTTCCAACAGGGTGATCAAATTAAGATCCTACATCTGTAGGTCAAATTCACAAGCATTATATAAGATTAAGGTATATTTATAGTGAGGAGACCTGACATTTATAAGCAGTATATAAGATTAAGGTATATTAATAGTGTAGAGACCTGACGTAAGCATTATATAATCAGGCCTACACCCAAACAAGGGCACTGCGTTCATCCACCTCTGGCCTGCTCGCCTCCCTACCTCTGAGGAAGTACAGTTCCCGCTCAGCCCAGTCAAAACTGTTCGCTGCTCTGGCACCCCAATGGTGGAACAAACTCCCTCACGACGCCAGGTCAGCGGAGTCAATCACCACCTTCCGGAGACACCTGAAACCCACCTCTTTAAGGAAATACCTAGGATAGGATAAAGTAATCCTTCTAACCCCCCCCCCTTAAAAGAGTTAGATGCACAATTGTAAAGTGGTTGTTCCACTGGATATCATAAGGTGAATGCACCAATTTGTAAGTCGCTCGTCTGCTAAATGACTTAAATGTAAATGTAAATGTAAATATAAGATTAAGGTATATTTATAGTGAGGAGACCTGACATGTATAAGCAGTATATACTAATATTTATAGTGTAAAGACCTGACATTTATAAGCAAAAAGCCAGGAAGTTTTAGCCATATTACAACCTTTGTGTTGTGGTGAATGTGTTGTTTGCTCTATAACCTGTACATTCATATGTCTTGACACTGTGATATATTAGGCCTAAGGCCAAGATAATAGGAAGACACAGTGGCAGAATAAATTACACCACACCTTTTSTTTCCACACAAAAGAGRAGAGCAACCTCTGTCCGCTGAAGTCCACAAAGCATATTACCTGATCTAAAGCATGGTCAAGCAAGTTAATGTTTCCCCACATTATCGGACTATCAAAACAACTATTGGTTTAGAACCACGGAGAGTTACCGTAAGTTCCTCAGAAAACAGGAGCTGCCTCCACTATTGCAGCACCATTTCAACAGCATCAAATCACCTCTGCTTAGTCGAATACAGTGACAACTAAAAGATACCATTTAGTCCAATCAAAATAAACTAACTATGACGAATTAAGTAAAACCACAAGTTCAAATCATATCTCCATCCATGGTTAGTCTAGAAAAGGGTCCATGTTAGCTTGCTAGCTAGCCACCGGACAACGAGATGCAGAAATTCAAGTATTTCTGTCAAGGCTTGTGATGTGATGTGATGTGATTGGTGTTAAGCCAAATCCCTTAACACTTTTTTTGGTGTTCAAGGACCATTCACAGTTGAGCTCACTCAGTTTAGCTCAATGCTGATTGGCTGTGGTTTATTTTTGAATGATCAATGCTACGTAGGCAGCAACAATGTCATACTCTTCTTGACCAGACAGCATCAGATAGATGGGCTACACATGCAGAGACAGAGGGGCGCTGTTTCGCTCGCCAGGATGCTGTCTGTGGTAAAATAGATTCAGCCTCTTGAGAATTGAAGAGAATGCAAGAAAAATTCTGAAACACAAAGGGACGAAAGATACATTATTTTAATGTTTTACTTGGTACTTTTTTGGGGGGAGCGAGGCTTCCCTTGGCATCATTTATTTTTAATTTCTTTACCTTTTTAACCAGGTAGGCGAGTTGAAACAACTGGTTTCCTTGAACACACGCCAATGGCAATTACTTACTCCTCCAAGGCCCCTGCTTTCTTGGAGCCGTTGCAAGCTCACAGGTCTCTGAAACGGTGGTGAAATAGTTAGCGGTGCGCTAATAGTGTTCAACGATGTTCAACACTGTTACCCTCAGCTAACACTCCCTGCTGAGGCACCAGTATAATGGTGAGACTCATTTTACTGGGACACAATGTACTGACCATTTTACTGGACACAATGTACTGGCCATTTTACTGGACCACAATTACTGGCCATTTTACTGGACACAATGTACTGACCATTTTACTGGACCACAATGTACGGCCATTTTACTGGACCACAATGTACTGACCATTTACTGCGGACACAATGTACTGACCATTTTACTGGGACAATGTACTGACCATATACTGGGACAAATGTACTGACCATTTTACTGCGACAATGTACTAGTAATTGTGTCCCGTGCTGAATGCTCTTTATGAATATTAGAGTAAGAAATTAGAGCTTTCAACAGATAATGGCCCACAATAAGCACCTTGACAACCCTGGCTGTGTAGCATCTGTATGCTTGTTGCATACCATAGGTGCAACTGAGTAGAATGGACGGATAATTGTGTGGTCAAAGGTTGCGATCGTCCCCACATAATGTTGTTGAGTGAAGCAGTTTAAAGTGTCCCTCTGTTCGATATACTGCTCCAGGTTACATCATCACTCAACTGTGACTGGGATACTACGCAAAAACATACCAACAACATCACTACATTACATACTACTAATACTACTGCTACTAATACTACTGATACTGCTACTAATACTACTGCTACTTAATACTACCACTACTAAACTACTGCTACTAATACTACTATACTGCTACTGTACTACTGCCTACATACTATTACTCTACTAATACTAACTGTTTTTCTTACTACTAATACTTACACACTAATACTACTGCTACTCATACTACTTCTCACTACTAATACAACACTACATGCTACTGCTGCTCAATACTACAGCTACTGTACTATACTAATACTATTACTACAACTACAATACCACTGCTACTGTTACTACCACTACTACGAATACTACTGCTACTACTACTGCTACTACTACTACTACTAATAATAATACTGCTACTGTTACTACCACTACTACTGATACTACTACTACTACTACTGCTGATACACTACACTACTACTAGCTACTCTACTACTGCTACTGCTACTACCACTACTGCTGATACTGCTGCTACAGCCTACTACCACTACTGCTGATACTACTACTACTACTACTATTACTACTACTACTATTACTACTAACTGCTACTACTGATACTGCCTACTACTGATACTGCTACTACTACTACTGCTGATACTACTACTACTACTACTAATGCTACTGCTACTACCTACTGCTGATACTACTACCACTACTACACCACCACTACTGCTGATACTACTACTACTACTACTATTACTACTACTACTGCTACTACTTATACTGCTACTACTGATACTACTGATACTACTACTACTACTGCTGATACTACTACTACTACTACTAATGCTCTACACACTACTGCTGATACTACTACCACTACACCACCACTACTGCTGAACTTACTACTACTACTACTACTACTACTACTCAATACTACTACTACTAACACTGATACTACTACTACTACTGATATTATTACTACTACTACCAATGATAATTGTACTACTACTACTACAGATACTAACTACTACAGATACTACTACTACCTATACTACTAATGATACTTTAGTACTACTATTACTGATACGACTGCTACTGCTACTACTACTACTACTACTACCAATGATACTTGTACTAATACTTACTACTACTACTACTACTGATACTTTGTAATACTACTACTACTGATACTACTACTACTACTGATACTACTACTACTAACACTACTACTACTGCTACTATATTACTTACTACTACCAATGATAATTGTACTACTACTACTACTACTACTGCTATTAATATTACTACAGATACTACTACTACAGATACTACTACTACCTAAACTACTAATGATACGTGTAGTACTACTATTACTGTACGACTGCTACTGCTACTACTACTACTGATACTTGTAATACTTACTACTACTTCAGATACTACTTATACTATGACTACTACTAATGAAACTTGTACTAATACTACTACTGCTGCTATACTGCTACTACTACTACTACTACTACCGATGCTGTACTGCTACTAGTTCTGATACTACTGCTACTACTACTACTGCTGCTACTTTTACTACTGATACCACTGCTACTGCTACTACTACTAATGATACTTGTACTACTTCTGTGCAGCACTACTACTACAACATTAATAATACTGACACAACTACTACTACTAATACTGATGCTGCTGCTACTAATTATGATACTACTACTACTCTACTACTACTACTACTATTGCTACTACTACTTGTAACGGTTTTCTAGATCTTCCTCCTCCTCAGACGAGGAGAGGAGAGAAGGATCGGAGGACCAATACGCCGCTAGGTATGATGACATAATATTTATTTAACAAGACAAAAGACGAAACGAAATACTCTTAAACAAACTACACAAACAACAAACGAAGTAGACAGACCTGGTGCGACGAACTTTCAGATAACACGAAGAACGCAATACAGGAAAACTGACTACATAAAACGAATGAACAAACAAAACCGAAAACAGTCCCGTGTGGCGTAACATACAGACACTGACACAGAGAACAACCACCCACAACAATCAAAGTGAAAACACCTACCTTAATATGGCTCTCAATCAGAGGAAATGAAAACCACCTGCCTCTAATTGAGAGCCATATCAGGTCACCCTAAACCAACACAGAAAACACATAACAAAGACTACCCACCCAAACTCACGCCCTGACCGTCAAACACATACAAAACAACAGAAAACAGGTCAGGAACGTGACACTACTACTACTGATACTACTACTACTACTGATGCTGCTGCTACTATTACTGCTATTACTGCTATTACTACTACTGAACTACTACTACTACTGATAGTCCTGCTACTACTTCTGATACTACTACTACTACTGATACTACTACTACTAATGCTGCTGCTACTTCTACTACTACTACATTTACTACTGCTGCTACTACTACTACTGGTGCTACTACTACTACTACTACACTACTACTACTGCTGATACTGCTACTGATACTGATACTATTACTTACTACTGATACTACTACTACTACTACTACGACTACTACTACAGCTCTACAATACGATACTACTACTACTGCTGCTGATGATATTGCTACTACTACTATATACTACTACTACTACTACTTACCTCTATTAAGTATTTATTTACATTCTCCCACACTGCAAACAGGGAAATCTAAGCAAGCCCAAAATGTCTCATATTATGTGATAATTCACTTTTTTAAAATGTTGTTTATACCAAGCTAAATTATCTATAGCTATTGGCAAAAAAAAGTTAAATACAAGTAATTTATTATTCAAGATATTTTCCAAACAAATCTTGAAGTGAATTATCACAATATAAGATATATAGGCAAGCATAGATTTCACTTTTTTGCAGTGCGTTTACAAAGGCGAATAGGAAATGTGCCCAGAATTCAAGACATTGCTGTCAATGGGAACACAGCCAGCTCAGTCATTCAGTAAATTAAGTCCAGAACAGCCTCTATCTTCTCGCCAACGAATGATTCAATCTGATCGAATGGTCTTATTTACCCACAGATCACTTACATGCTTCCAATAGGAATCAATCATTCTAGAATGAAGCCAGGCCATATCAATCACACTTTCGGCAATCTCAATGAAAGGTTTAAATGCGTGGCCTTGAATACGCCAATGATGAATGTGTACATTTATTTAGAAGGTGTGGTTGCCAGGACAACAACTTCTYATCAACGTCAGCAATACAAAGGAGCTGATGGTGGACTACAGGAAAGGGAAGGCCGAGCGCAGCCCCGTCCACATCTACGGCCTGTGGTGGAGCGGGTTGAGAGCTTCAAGATCCTCAGTGTCAACATCACGAAGGAATTATCGTGGTCCACACACATCAACACAGTTGTGAAGGAACGACGACGCCTCTTCCCCCCCGGGAGGCTGAACCTATTTGGCATGGGTCCTCAGATTCTCACAAAGTTCTACAGCTGCACCACTGAGAGCCTCTTGACTGGCTGCATCACACTTGATACGGCAACTGCTTAGCATCCGACCACAAGGCGCTACAGAGGGTAGTGCATACAGTCCAGTACATCACAGGGACTGAGCTCTCTGCCATACAGGACCTCTATACCAGGCGGTGTCAGAGGAAGGCCATAAAAAGACTCCAGCTACCCAAAGACTCCAGCTACCCAATTCATAGACTGTTCTCTCTGCTATCGCATGGCAAGCGGTACCGACGGCACCAAGTCTGGAACCAACAGGATCTTTAACAACTTCTACCCTCAAGCCATAAGACTGCTGAAACAGTTAGTCCAGGTAGCTATTGGTTAACTTTTTAACTATCTGCATTGATCCCCCCCCTCCCCATTTGAACTAACTCTTTTGACTCATCACAAACGCTTCTGTTACTGTTTATTATCTATCCTGTTGCCTAGTCACTTTACCCCTATCTATATGTACATACAGTGTTGACTTAAATCTACTTGGAAGTCTATGGCAAGACCAGAAAATGGTTGTCTAGCAATGATCAACAACCAATTTGACAGAGCTTGAAGAATTTAGAAAATATTAATTGGCGAATGTTGCASAATCCAGGTGTGTAAAGCTCKTAGAGACTTACCCAGAAGGACTCACAGCTGTAATCACTGYCAAAGGTGCTTCTACAAAGTATTGACTCARGGGTGTGAGTACTTACCTGTATGTAAATTAGATATTCTACAATTCATTTTCAATCAATTGGCAAAAATGTATAAAAACTTGTTTTCACATTGTCATTATGGCGTATTGTGTRTAGATGGGTTAAAMAAATYAATATTTCATCCATTTTGAATTGAGACTRTAACTCTCGAAAATGTGGATGAAGTCAAGTTGTACGAAGGCACTCTATATAACCAATTTATCATTACTCATTGTGTATTTATTCCTTGTGTTATTACTTTTCTATATTTTTCTTTTTTCTCTCTGCATTGTTGGGTAGGACCTGAAAGTAAACGGTTCACAATTTTCACAATTTGTTTACCAAGCATGCAACTAATAACATTCGATTGGATTTGATTCGATTGTGGTTTGATAGGAATATCAGGTTTCAGGGATCCAGTTGGACCACTTTGTATGTCGCCTATTTGAAAATCTGTCAACATAGTATGGCAAAACATTTACTTTCAAATTATTGGATCTTGTTGCAGTGTTCTCATTGATATTCAATGAGTTTGACCTTTGAAAATGGTTGAAGAGAGACTTAATTTAGTCCGCTTTTTATCACCTAAATCAAAGTTATCGATTCTCATAAGGCTGTCAATTTTCCCCTGGGCTTAATATGCTTCAGTATGAGCATATAGAGATTGAAGTGGAAATCTAATGAAATCGTCTCTCCTCCCTCTATGAAGGTCTTGCCAGAGTGGGATTCACGGGTTTTGAGAGCACGTGGGTAGGTGTAATTGTTTATCCTTTTAATATGATGTGGATAAACAAGAGGTTTCTCCATCCTTTACTGCACTCTCTGAAGAGGTCTGCTTTCTATGCTTCTGGATCTCACTTTCAGGAGTCAGACAGATGCTGAAGATCATTTCATGAAATGGAGCGAGGGCCATCTGTTTAAGAGACAGTGTGAGGCATAATTCTGCTTTTCAAGCCTACATACAGTGGGGCAAAAAAGTATTTAGTCAGCCACCAATTGTGCAAGTTCTCCCACTTAAAAGATGAGAGAGGCCTGTAATTTTCATCATAGGTACACTTCAACTATGACAGACAAAATGAGAAAAAAAAATCCAGAAAATCACATTGTAGGATTTTTTCTGTGGTCTTGGCTGAATTCTTTAGATTTTCCCATGATGTCAAGCAAAGAGGCACTGAGTTTGAAGGTGGGCCTTGAAATACATTCACAGGTACACTTCAAATTGACTCAAATGATGTCAATTAGCCTATCAGAAGCTTCATGACATCATTTCTGGAATTTTCCAACTGTTTAAAGGCACAGTCAACTTAGTGTATGTATACTTCTGACCCACTGGAATGTGATACAGTGAATTATAAGTGAAGTAATCTGTCTGTAAACAATTGTTGGAAAAATGACTTGTGTCATGCACAAAGTAGATGTCCTAACCGACTTGCCAAAACTTGTTTGTTAACAAGAAATTTGTGGAGTGGTTGAAAATTGAGTTTTAATGACTCCAACCTAAGTGTATGTAAACTTCCGACTTCAACTGTATATATCTCATTTATTTAATTGATTGATTGATTGATATTGATTGATTGATTGATTGATTGACTTTACTTCCAATGAATCAGTTTACTTTTTCAGTTTGTTTCTGTTTTCTGTTAGAGGTACCATTTGACTCTTCTTGTGAAAAGTTCTCCTGCTTCTCTGATCAGTGTCAAAGAACCACTATCTGTCTCCAAAACAAAAATACAAAACAAATCATTTTCCAAGAGCCGTCTTCCACAGAAGTGCCTGTGAGGGTCGTCTAACGACAGCAAGAACAACCCATCTTCTAATTGTGTTGATACATGCACTGACACTGCATGTTGTTGACTCCCAGCGATGAGTGGAGAGTCTGCTGGGCCCGCGTTCAGCAGGACACACGGTTTGGAACATTGACAAGAAATATGTTATGTAGAATATCAAGCCTCTCTGACACGTAGTACAGGAATACACGTTCCACTCTGTAACCGTAACCCTGGTTTAATCTGTCTGTTGACTACTGACCGTAGTAACCCTGGTTTAATGTGTCTGTTGACTATGACTAACGAACTGCCGTGATACTACTAATGGTGTCTGTTGATACTGACGTACCTGGTTAATGTGTCTGTTGACTACTGACGCGTAACCTGGGTTTAATGTGTTGTTGACTAGACGTACCTGGGTTTAATGTGTTGTTGATTACTGCCGTAACCTGGGTTTAATGTGTTGTTGACTATGACGCGTAACCTGGTTTATGTGACCCCACTCTGTTGACTACTGACCGTAAACCTGGGTTTAATGTGTCTGTTGACTACTGACGTAACCGGGTGTAATGTGTCTGTAGACTACCGACCGTAACCCTGGGGTTTAATGTTCTGGACTACTGACCGTACCTGGTGTAATGTTGTCTGTTTGACTACTGCCTGGTGTACCCTGTCACTGTAACAGAGTTCACAGACTCTAATGCCACTACTGGAGTCTGCTACGCGGTATAAGACTTATGTCACTACAGAGTACCTTGCTCACCGTACAGAGTATCACAGACTCTAATGTCCACTACTGGAGTACTGCTCACGTACAGAGTATCACAGACTCTATGTCCCACTACTGGAGTACCTGCTCACCGTACAGAGTATCACAGACTCTAATGTTCCACTACTGGAGTATGTCACTAAGAGTATCACAGACTCTATGTTCGCCTACTGGAGTACTGCTCACCGTACAGAGTATACAGACTCTAATGTTCCACTACTGGAGTACTGCTCACGTACAGAGTATCACAGACTCTAATGTCCACTATGGAGTACCTGCTCACACGAGTACGTCTATGTTGCACTACTGAACCTGTCAACCGTACGGTATCAATTAATGTTCATATGATACCTGCTCCGTAAGGTATCACAGACTCTAATGTCCACTACGATACCTGTCACCTGGTCACGCCTAATGTCTGACTACTGAGTACCTGTACCGTACGAGTCACAGTTAGTTCCTACCATACGGAGTACCGCTAACCGTAACAGGAGTGTCCAGACTAAATGTTCTAGGATCGTGTCACCGTAACCCGGGTTAATGGTCTAATGTCCACTACCGTACCTGCTATGTAAGGTTCAGTTTGACTACTGAGTAATCCTGAAAGGTTAAGTCTTGTCACTCTGATACTGACCGTAACTGGTTAAGACTTAATTGTTACTACTGACCTGACCCTGAGTTCAATGTGTTGACTACTGACCGTACAGAGTCAGATTATGTTCCACTACGGAGTCATGTCACCCGATATAAGGTACTTATGTCTACTGAGTACCTGCTCACCGTACAGAGTATCACAGACTCTAATGTCCCACTACTGGAGTACTGCTCACGTACAGAGTATCACAGACTCTAAGTCCACTACTGAGTACCTGCTACCGTACAGAGATCACAGACTCTATGTTCCACTACTGGAGTACCTGCTCACGACAGAGTATCACAGACTCTAATGTCCACTACTGGAGTACCTGCTCACCGTACAGAGTATCACAGACTCTAATGTTCACTACGGAGTACCTGCTCACGTACAGAGTATCACAGACTCTAATGTCCCTACTGGATACCTGCTCACCGTACAGATATCACAGACTCTAATGTCCCACTACTGGAGTACCTGCTCACTAGAGTATCACAGACTCAATTCCACTACGAGTACCTGCTCACTGTACAGATATCACAGACTTAATGTCCACTCTGGAGTACTTGCTCACGTACAGAGTACTGAGACTACCAGCACCTAAATACAAGAGTACCGCTGCCATAAAGGGTACCAGCTCATATTTAGTCCAGTTATGAAGCACGAAAGCCAGGATGTTGTTGTTTTTATAAATGGCTCAATACCTCTGTAATGGTTCTGAATCCTGTACAGTCTGTCTCAAGTAAGGCAACAGGCAAAAACGATGTGCTTGAGTGCTTATTTTGTTCTAGTTTTGATTTGGAGGAATCTCAAAGCTCCGCGCCGCAAACAGAAGGAATGACATTATTTGTTTCTCCAACTTAACTCAGAAGTCAATATTCAGACAATATAATATAATTGTTGAAAATGAACAGACATTCCTCTAACTAAAGTGCCTCACTTTGGGAGTGGGGGGTGACGTGGGGGGGATGGGGGTAGTGGGATGTGGTAGTGTGTGAGGGTTGGTGAAAGGAAATCAACGTCGTCTCTGACCACAGCAAGAAAATCTTTTGTTGAACCTGGATGTCAGACTGGATGTCAGAAGCTGGATGTCAGACTGGAATGTCAGACTGGATGTCAGACTGGATGTCAGACTGGATGTCAGACTGGATGTCAGACTGGATGTCAGACTGACAGATCAGATTAAAACCAAGCCACGGTGACCTCCCTCCTCACACAGGTCCATTCATATGCAAGAACATATTGCAGTAATATGAGGGAGAGAGACGTTTTGTCTTTCTTTAATGAAACGTTCTCATTTCATTAAAACCTCACCCCCCCCCTAAAAAAAACGCCAACGGTAACCCCCCCCCGCCCAACCTCTCACACAGACATTCCAACAGAGACATTCATGGCATTAACCTGGCGCGCACAGAAACACACGAATCACAGTTTTCTCATAACACGAAAGGACATCCCCTGCCCGACTTCCCGGTTCAACCCGTGCCAACAGCTGTTAGAGGCCAGGGCTCCATGTAGAAACCCTCCACTGGAGGTCCCTGACCTCTTTGGTACTGGGGTTTGTAGAGCCCCTCCATCTAAAACCACCATACCTCCTCCACCTACTACCCCCTGCCACTGCTGTGCCTGTTAGGCTCCTAATGTTCCTTACAGAGGTTGTAGAGGGCTTTACCCCCACCCTTCAAAACTTCCCCTCCCCCCCCCAGGCTCGGAGTGTTAAATCCAACAAGTCCTCCAGACCCCCTTGCCAGTCCCCAGTCTCTGCCGTCACCTGCAGTGGCGGAAACATGTGGTGGCCCCTCCCCCCTTTGGCCACTCAAACACCCCCCTAACCAGCTCCGACAGTGCTCCAGGAAATCTCTCCAGCAGCCTAAAAGACGTTATCCTGTTTGTTGTGCTAGGACTTCTGGGGTTTTCCACCCCTCTCTCCCCAGCAGTCTCAGTCACCCAGCCTTAGTAAAACCCCTGCCATCAGTCGCTCTGCAGGGTGGCCGACTGAACCCATCTCAAAGGGATGGCTGGGTTGTGGAAGATAGGCTCCTCCACACCCACAGCCCAGCTCCACAGCCCCTTCTCGTGTGGGCCTTAGCAGCTGCCAGGCCTCAGTAACTGCAGAGTAAATGTCTGAGAGACCTGCTGTACTCAGCCTCTCAGCTTCATGAGGAACAGCTGCTGGTCGAACCCCTAATCCGCCAGCTCTCCTCAGCAGCGTGGCATGCTGGTTCCCTCCAGTCGACATCAGTAAGTACAGCAGTCTCTGCACGCCTGTAGTTGAAAAGCAGCCATCCTGCTCTCCAGTTCCACCAGGCCCTGTCCTCCTTCGTGAACAGTCATGTACAACACTGCCGCTTCAGCCAGTGATGGCCCGACCAGAAGAAGTCCACCAGCTTGCGTTGCAGGTCTGCGAGCAGACTGGCAGGGGGTTGAGACAGCCAGTTTATATACCAAGCAGAGGAGGTGCGCCTATCCCCCCATGCCCCACATAACAGAAGCTTTGCTCTTACCCAGTTTACCTTAACTGACGATGCTCCCTCGTACACCTTTCAGACTGGTCTCTAGTGCCTGCAATATTCTGACCATCCCTGACCATCACAGAAACGTCATCTGCATACGCTGACACTGCTATGCCTGTCAACACACCCATGCCTGTCCAGCACACCTCCCTGCAGTCTCCTTGTCTAATGCCCCGTCTCACCCAGACTGGCCTACTGAGCCCCCTCCCACCTTAAACCATACATGACGCCCCAGCATACAACATCTTCACACAGGTCAAAAACCTTCCCCAAACCCAACACAGACATCATATTAAACAGATACTCATGATCCACTCTATCAAAGCCTTCTCTTGGATCTAAAAGAGAGTCCAAAGTTCACATTACAACGCCTCGACAGGTCCAAACATGTCCCTGATTTAAAAACAAGTTTGTCCGTGATTGAGCGTCCGGTACACAATTACGGTTTGGTCCCTTGTGTACTAGGTCCAGAATGGGACTTCAGTTGTTAGAGACGACCTTTGGCAAATATCCTTGTAGTCCGCAAGAGCAATGGCCACAGTCCTCCCAAAGTTCTTACTTCACCCTTTTTGAGCAGGAGAGTCAGAGCCGCCCGACGGCAGCACATCGGCAACTCTACTGACGCAATTTCACGCCAACAGCCAAAAGAAGTTCAGTTCCCAATTATCTCCGCCGAATTCCTTTAATAAACTCCACTTTGGGAGTCCATCGACCCACGGTGCACGGTCAGGGACAATCTGGGTTACGGCCTCTGCCAGTTCATGGGACCAACTAGAGGAATGGCCTTTCATTCATTCTGTGCCAGAGGATCTCTTAACTATATGGGAGTAATGTTTAACATTATTGGGGGCAGACTACTATGGGGAGTAATGTTAAACATACTGGGATATCTGACTATATGGGAGTAATGTTTGACATACTGGGGATATCTGACTTATGGGGAGTAACTGTTTAACATTAATGGATATCTGACTAGATGGGAGTCATGTTAACATTCAATGGATATCTGACTAATATGGGGAGTTTAATGTTAACATTACTGGGGATATCTGATTATATGGGAGGTAATGTTAACATTACTGGGGATATCCTGACCTATATGGGGAGTAATATTACATTACTGGGGATATCTGAACTATAATGGGGCGTAATGTTAAATTACTGGGATATCTGAACTATAGGGGACAATGTTAACTTACCTGGGGATATCTGACTATATGGGGAGTAAGTTAACTTACTTGGGGATATCTGACTATATGGGGGAGTAACGTTACATCCCTGGGGATATCTGACTATATGGAAGTAAATTAACATTACTGGGGATATCTGACTATATGGGATAATGTTAACATCAACTGGGATATCTGATTATATGGGGAGTAATCAAATCAAATCAAATTGAATTTGTCACAATACATGGTAGCAGAACGTTAATGCGAGTGCAGTGAAATGCTTGTGCTTCTAAGTTCCGACAGTGCCAGTAATAACCAACGAGTAATGCTAACAAATTCACACAACTACCTTATACAACACATGTAAAGGGATGAATAAGAATTAGTACATCAAAATATATGGAGTGAGCGATGGCCCGAGCGGCATAGTCAAGAATGCAGTAGATGGTATAGAGTACAGTATATACATATGGAGATGAAGTAATGTAGGGTTATGTAATACATATAAAAGTGGCATTGGAGATGCATAATGTCAGCTATGTAGACATTATTAAAGTGGTGTTTTATTTAAAGTGACTAAATGATACCTTTATTAAATCCATTTATTACATTTATTTAAGTGGCCAGAGATTTGACGTCTGTATGTTTGGCAAGCAGCCGCTCTGTGTTAGTGAATGGCTGTTTAGCAAAGTCTGATGCCTTGAGATAGAAGCTGTTTTTCAGTTCTCGTCGCCAGCTTTGATGCACCTGTACTGACCTCGCCTTCTGGATGGTAGTTGTGTTGACACAGGCAGTGGGCTTCGGGTGGTTGTTTGTCCATGATGGATATGTTTGGCCTTCCTGTGACATCGGGTGCTGAAGGTGTCCCAAGAGGGGCAGGTAGTTGGGCCCCCGGTGAATGCGTTTGTACCCTCCTGGAGAGCCTTGTGGTGTGGCGGTGATACAGCTGACAGGATGCTCTCGATTGTGCATCTAAAAGGTTTATGAGTGGTTTTAGGTGACAAGCCACATTTTCTTCAGCTCCTGAGGTTGAAGAGGGGCTGTTGCGCCTTCTTCAACCACCTGTCTTGTGTGGGCGGAACCATTTCAAGTTTGTCCGTGATGTGTACGCCCAGGAATTAACAACTTTCCACCTTCTCCACTACGGTCTCCGTCGATGTGGATAGGGGGCTGCCCCTCTGCTGTTTCTGAAAGTCCACGATCATCTCCTTTCTTTTGTTGACGTTGATGAGGAGGTTATTTATTTTTCCTGACAGACCACACTCAGTCCTATATGGAGAGTAACATTGAGACTGAGAACAGCCTGAGCCACCACGTACCGCACCACAGCTAGTCCTCCATGACATAAAAACTACAAACACACACAGTATACTTTCCAGAAGACCTTTTCAGAATATTGTGACTGAAAATCCAAAACGTATAGCACAGTAGCCTAAAGCAAGAAGTGGGAAACCCAAGACGTTCCCGTTCTAAATACCTGATATCCTCTCTAGGATTTCACAGATTGTTAGACTCTGACCTATTTATGTCCTGAATAAAACACTGGACTGATGTCCCATAAATGGCTCCTTGTTTCCCTTCAATAGTGACTCTTTTGGCCAGGCTCCACAGGGGCTGCTGGTCCGAAGTAGTGAACTCTTTTTGACCAGGATCCACAGGGCTCCTGGTCTGAAGTAGTGAACTCTATTTGGACCAAGGAATCCACAGGCTCTGGTCTGAAGTAGTGAACTGTAAAGGGAATACCACTAAACTAAACCTGCCTAAATGACTACGGACGCCGTAGCACTCAGTCTGTTAAAGCCACGAAGTGCTTTGAAAGGCTGGTCATGGGCTCACATCAAATACCATCATCCCAGAAACCCTAGACCCACTCCAATTGCATACACACCCCAACAGATCCCACAGATGATGTAGGTCTCTATTGCAACTCCACACCTGCCCTTTTCCCTGGACAAAAGGAACACCTATGTGGAGAATGCTAAGCAATTGATAAGCTCAACGTTCAACACCATAGTGCCCTCAAGCTCATCACCAAGCTAAGGAACCATGGGATAACACCTCCCTCTGCAACTGGATTCCTGGACTTCCTGATGGGCCCGCCCCAGGTGGTAAAAGGTGGTCACAACACAATCCGTCACGCTGATCTTCAACCAGGGGCCCCTCAGGGGTGAGTGCTCCAGCCCCCTCCTGTACTCCTGTTTGACTCATGACTGCGGTGGCCAGACACAACCTCCAACACCTATCTTAAATTTGCCGATGCACACAACAGTGGTAGGCCTGACCACCGACAAAACAACCCGGGAGACAGCCTATAGAGAGGAGGTCAAAGACCTGGCGTGTGGTGCCAGGACAACACCTCTCCCTCAACGTGATCAAGACAAAGGAGATGATTGTGGACTACAGGAAAAGAGGACCGAGCACGCCCGATCTCCTTCGACGGGACTGCAGTGGAGCAGGTTGAGAGCTTCCAAGCTCTTGGTTGTCCACATCCCAACAAAACTAACACTGGTCGCAAGCAACATGACAGTCGTGAAGCGGGCACGACAAAAGCCTATTCCCGCCTCAGGAAACTGAAAATATTTGGCAATGGGCCCCCAGATCCTCAACAAGGGTTCTAACAGCTGGCACCATCGAGAGCATCCTGACCTGGTTGAATCACTGCCCTGGTTATGGCAACGCTCGACTCCGACCGCAAAGGCACTACAAGAGGGTAGTGCGTACGGCCAGTACATCACAGGCGAAGCTCTCTGCCATACAGGACCTCTAACTACCAGGCGGTGTCCAGAGGAAGGCCATAAAAGGTCAAAGACTCCAGCTCCCTATTCATAGACTGTTCTCTCTGCTATCGGCAGGCAAGCGGTACCGACGGCCAAAGTCTGGAACCAACAGGATCTTTAAAAACTTCTTACCCCAAGCCATAAGACCTCGCTGAAACAGTTTAGTCCAGAGATTGGTTCTTTACCGTGCATTGACCCCCCCCACACCACTGCACTCTCTGTTCGTCATTATGCAATAGTCATCTTTAAATTAACTCTACCTACATGTACATAGTACCTCAACTAACCGGTGCCCACACAATTGACTCTGTAAACCCCCCTGTATATATTGTTCTTATTTTACATGCTCCTCTTTAAATTTTCTTGTTACTGTTTATCTCTATTCCTATCCGTATTTTTTTTAACTGCACTGTGTTAGGGGCTCGTAAAGTAAGCATTTCACTGTAAGGTCTACACCTTGTTGTATTCGGCGCTGTGACCAATAAAATTTGATTTGATTTGAATAGGGAAGCCGTTTGGGAACCTCCTCCTGTATTATGATAAAAGTTCTGACAGAGGGTATTTTATATGAAATTCATGTGTTAAAATTCCTAGCTATGCCTAATTTATACGTGTTGCTCTGTGGCAAGTACTGTATATCGATTAGCTCCCTGCTTGAATTATAGCAGAGAAGGTTCTCTAGTCCCTAGATAAATCACGTGTTACAGAACATTCAGAAGATTTTTGAGCTTTGGTGCACTGTATCTGGGGCAATGTTCTTAATCAAAATAGCCAGTTTTGCTGTTGGCATCAAACAGTTAACATGGTTGTTTTTCATGACTGTGACCTTTGACATAGCTGTACACCCACATAATACGTTATTATAAGTGGCCAGTTATAAGACCTTAGCCTCGTGTCCATATACCCCATGCTTGAGTTATAAATAGCAGGCAGGTAGGTAAACAACACAATCCGTCACGCTGATCCTCAACACAGGGGCCCCTCAGGGTGAGTGCTCAAGCCCCCTCCTGTACTCCCTGGTTCACTCATGACTGCGTGGACAGGCACAACTCCAACAACCGATCATTAAATTTGCCAGATGAACAACAGTTAAATGCGAAAATAGTTTTATACTATGTGAAATTTCTACTATGCTATGCTATGTACTATGCTTAAAATGCCAGGATGTCATACGATTTTCAACTTTTCATCTGGTAAGAATTCGCTGCAACATCTATCAAGAAAAGAATCGTCTTTTTTTTCACACCCACCTTGTGTTGACAACAGCTGATGACATCAGAAATAGGGACTTGCTCTACAGAGTGTAACACTGGTGGGGAAACACGTGTTTATTGAGATTATTTGAATGACCTTCTCAGTATGGATGGGTAGTATATGATGTTTTCATAACAGTATGTTCTAAATAGGTATGTAGTATGATGATGTTTCACATACAGTATGTTCTAAATAGTATGTAGTATGATGATGTTTTACATACCGTTATGTTCCTGATAAGTATGTAGTATGATGAATGTTTTTACAATACAGTATGTTCTAAATAGTAATGTATAATGATGATGTTTTACTAAATAGTATGTTAGTAAATGATGAATGTTTTACAAAATAGTAATGTTCTAAATAGTATGTAGTAATGATGATGTTTTACTAAATAGTATGTAGTATGATGATGTTTTAACCTAAATAGTAATGTAGTGATGATGATGTTTTACTAAATAGTAATGTAGTATGATGATGTTTTACATACAGTATGTTATAAATAGTATGTAGTCATGATGATGTTTTACCTAAATAGTATGTAGTATGATGATGTTTTTACTAA
>NW_019945936.1:39733-40770 GCF_002910315.2 Salvelinus sp. IW2-2015 | reverse complement strand
CCTGCTAAATAAGTTCTGTTATACCCACAGACATGATTCAAACAGTTTTAGAAACTTCAGAGTGTTTTCTATCCAAATCTAATAATAATATGCATATCTTATCTCCTAGGAAAGAGTAGCTGGCAGTTGAATTTGGGTATGCTTTTCATCCAAACGTGAAAATGCTGCCCCCTACCCTAGAGAAGTTAAACGGATGGTTTGAGTTTTAGAACGTGTTTTAAAACAGATGTGTGTGTTGGAGGACATTGATGGCCAGCAGTCGTTAGTAGATGGGATAGCAGCACAGATGTGTGTGTTGGAGGACATTGATGGCCAACAGTCGTTAGTAGATGGGACAGCAGCACAGATGTGTGTGTTGGAGGACATTGATGGCCAGCAGTCGTTAGTAGATGGGATAGCAGCACAGATGGAAACTTGTCAAATGTGTTATTCTGTTTAGTCCGCTACACACAAATACTGTTGTCAGATATGTCATTATCGCTCTCCTTCATGCTCTCTCTCTCTTTCTCCTCTCTCACTTTCTCTCTTTCTTGTGTTTGTGTGTCTGCGCGTGTGGGCTATTTTTGGTGTTGAATAAAGCCTGGTCATGTGAGGCATTTGAGAAAACGAGAGGAAGGAATGGAGATAAAGAATAAGAGAATGAGCCAAAGAGAAAGAGGGATATTAGCTTTTTGTTTATTGCCCAATAGCATGTGATATAGCTTAGCGCTAAATTCCGTTGCTAAGCCTCTTTGACCAATCAGGTGCTAGACAGTTTTAACTGCCAAAATACTACGTCATCATCCTCTCCCTGAGGTCACTATGTCATTGTCTGTGTTCCCATTCTCCATGGCCTTTTCTCATTTGGGACAAGTCTGCCCTCCTCCCTCTCTTCCGCCCTCTCTTCTCTTCCACTCTCCTCCATCCTCTCTCCATCCTCTCTTCTCCCTCTTCTCTCATCTGCCCTCTCTCCTCCATCCTCTCCTCCGATCTCTCTCCTCTGCCCTCTCTCCTCAGTCCTCTCTCCTCAGTCCTCTCTCCTCAGTCCTCTCTCCTCC
>NW_019945936.1:15847-37182 GCF_002910315.2 Salvelinus sp. IW2-2015 | reverse complement strand
GAGAATGGGGGCTTGCTCGGTCCTCCTTTTCCTGTAGTCCACAATCATCTCCTTTGTCTTGATCACATTGAGGGAGAGGTTGTTGTCCTGGCACCACACGGCCAGGTCTCTGACCTCCTCCCTATAGGCTGTCTCATCATTGTCGGTGATCAGGCCTACCACTGTTGTCATCTGCATACGTCATGATGGTGTTGGAGTCGTGCCTGGCTGTGCAGTCATGAGTGAACAGGGAGTACAGGACGGGACTGAGTACGCACCCCTGAGGGGCCCCCGTGTTGAGGATCAACGTGGTGGATGTGTTGTTACCTACCCTTACCACCTGGGGGCGTCCTGTCAGGAAGTTCAGGATCCAGTTTAGAGGGAGGTGTTTAGTCCCAGGGTCCTTAGCTTATTGATGAGCTTTGAGGGCACTATGGTGTTGAACGCTGAGCTGTAGTCAATGAATAGCAGTCTCACATAGGTGTTCCTTTTGTCCAGGTGTGAAAGGGCAGTGTGGAGAGCAATAGAGATTGCATCATCTGTGGATCTGTTGGGGCGGTAGCCAAATTGGAGTGGGTCTAGGGTTTCTGGGATAATGGTGTTGATGTGAGCCATTACCAGCCTTTCAAAGCATTTCATGGAAACAGACGTGAATGCTACAGGTCGGTAGTCATTTAGGCAKGTTACCTTAGTGTTCTTGGGCACAGGGAAACATGTTGGTATTACAGACTCAGRCAGGGAGAGGTTGAAAATGTCAGTGAAGAAACTTGCCCGTTGGTCAGCGCATTCTCGGAGTACACGTCCTGGTAATCCGTCTGGCCCTGCGGCCTTGTGAATGTTGACCTGTTTAAAGGTCTTACTCACATCGGCTGCGGAGAGCGTGATCACACAGTCCTCCGATTTCTGACGTGCTGTTCCTTCTTTTTCCGTAGTGTATTTCTGTATTGTTTGAGTGATTCACCATAGTGAAGGCGTAGGCTCAGGTTTTTCTGGGTCTCTATGTTTTTGGTTGGATAGGTTTTTCAATTTCTTTCATAGGTTTTTGCATTCTTCATCAAACCATTTGTCATTGTTGTTCATTTTCTTAGGTTGTCTGCTTGACATTTTTTTGATTTGATAGGGAAGCTGAGAGGTCAAATATACTGTTTAGGTTTTCTACTGCCAAGTTTACACCTTCACTATTACAGTGAAACATTTTGTCCAGGAAATTGTCTAGAAATGGTTGAATTTGTTGTTGCCTAATTGTTTTATGGTAAATATCCACACTACTTTCCTTCCATCTATAGCATTTCTTAATATTATTCAGTTCCTTTGGCTTTGATGCCTCATGATTGAGTAGATCTCTGTTCAAGTAGACTGTAATTTTGCTGTGATCTGATAGGGGTGTCAGTAGGCTGACTGTGAACGCTCTGAGAGACTCTTGGTTGAGGTCAGTGATCAAGTAGTCTACAGTACAACTGCCAAGAGATGAGCTATAGGTGTACCTACCATAGGATTCCCCTCAAAGCCTACCATTGACTATGTACATACCCAGCGTGCGACAGAGCTGCAGGAGTTGTGACCCGTTTTTGTTGGTTACGTTGTCGTAGTTCTGCCTAGTGTGGCATATGGGGGAGGGAATGCTGTCACCTCCAGGCAGGTGTTTGTCCCCCTGTGTGCTGAGGGTGTCAGGTTCTTGTCCAGTTCTGGCATTTAGTTGCCACAGACTAGTACATGTCCCTGGGCCTGGAAATGGTTGATYTCCCCCTCCAGGATGGAGAAAGCGTCGTCCATTAAAATATGGAGATTCTAGTGGGGGGATATAGGTAGCACACAGGAGGACATTTTTCTCTGTTGAGATAATTCCTTATCAATTTCTATCCAGATGTAAAATGTTTCTGTTTTAAACTAATTTAATAGAGTGGTGTAGGTCTGCTCTATACCAAATTAGCATACCCCCTGAATCTCTTCCCTGTTTCACACCTGGTAGTTGTGTTGGATGGACTACCAGCTCTCTGTAACCAACGGCAACCAGTGGGTCCGTCTCCTCTATTGTCACGTTCCTGACCTATTTCTGTTATTTGTTGTATGTGTTAGTTGGTCAGGACGTGAGTTTGGGTGGGCATTCTATGTTGTCTGTTTCTATGTTGGTTTAAGGGTTGCCTGGTATGCTCTCAATTAGAGGCAGGTGTTTTGGCGTTCTCTAATTTGAGAGTCATATTTAGGTAGGTTGTTTCACAGGTGTTGTTGTGGGTGGTTGTCTCCTGTGTCAGTGTTGTCGCACCCATACGGGACTGTTCGGGTTTGTGTTGTACATCGTCATTTTATGTGTAGGCTATTTTCCCTGTTCGTGCGTTCTCGTGTTTAATGTAAGTTCGTCGTTCAGGTCTGTCTACTCCGTTTGTTGTTTTGTTAGTTTATAGTGAAGTTCGTGTTTTGTCTTGTCTTTAATAAATATTATGTGTTCACACACCCGCTGCGCCTTGGTTCCCTCAATACTCCTCCTTTTCGGTTGAAGAGGAGGAGGACCAACGTTACATCTATACCATGTTTCAACCTTGTAGTTTGTGGATGGGACTACCAGCTCTCTGTAACCTAAAAGGGCAACCAGTTGGTCCGTCTCCTTTATACCATGTTTCTTTGCTATGGATCGACAATGTCTTGTATTTCCAATTTCTTTGATGAAGTCTGGGTTCCTGCTCTTTACGCCAAAGGCAGATGACCTCAGACCTTGTATATTCAGGGATGAGATGGTAAAAGCTTTGTGTTCCATAGTGTCAAGTGTTGTTTTTTTGTTGTGGTTTAGCCCGGACCATCGCAGTAGGTGTGAGCAGAGCATGTGCACATCTGATACATACCTCTTAGGTCGCAGGATTGGCGCTTGGCCGTGTGTAATAGTGGGGGTTGGCCTGTTGCTCTGCTCACGGCATGGGCATATGTCCTGCTTGCATGTTGAGGTCCTTCTCTCTCTCTCTCTCTGTGTCTTTCTCTCATACACCATGTCCTTAGCAGTACACAGCAGGTGCCCTGCATGCCTTAGAATCCCTGCTGTGTGGAAACCTGGCTGTTAGTCCTAGCCCTCTTTAGAATCCCTGCTGTGTTGGAAACCTGGCTGTAGGTCCTAGCCCTCTTTAGAAGCCCTGCTGTGTGGAAACCTGGCTCTAGTCCTAGCCCTCTTTAGAAGCCCTGCTGTGTGGGAAACCTGGCTGTAGTCCTAGCCCTCTTTAGAAGCCCTGCTGTGTGGAAACCTGGCTGTAGTCCTAGCCCTCTTTAGAAGCCCTGCTGTGTGGAAACCTGGCTGTAGTCCTAGCCCTCTTTAGAAGCCCTGCTGTGTGGAAACCTGGCTGTAGTCCTAGCCCTCTTTTAGAAGCCCTGCTGTGTGGAAACCTGGCTGTAGTCCTAGCCCCTCTTAGAAGCCCTGCTGTGTGGGAAACCTGGCTGTAGTCCTAGCCCTCTTTAGAAGCCCTGCTGTGTGGAAACCTGGCTGTAGTCCTAGCCCTCTTTAGAAGCCCTGCTGTGTGGAATCCTGGCTGTAGTCCTAGCCCTCTTTAGAAGCCCTGCTGTGTGGAAACCTGGCTGTAGTCCTAGCCCTCTTTAGAAGCCCTGCTGTGTGGAAATCCTGGCTGTAGTCCTAGCCCGCTTTAGAAGCCCTGCTGTGTGGAATCCTGGCTGTAGTCCTAGCCCTCTTTAGAAGCCATGCTGTGTGGAATCCTGGCTGTAGTCCTAGCTGACGATCTGGGGCTCCTTATCTCACTTTCTCCCTCCAAACGTGTCCAACTTGGAACCATAGAATTTGAATGATTCTCCTAGTTTGATTCTGACCTCAGATGAAACAACAGCACTGGCCATTCTATTAAAACAATGGAAGGAGGATATAGCTGCATGTCTTAGTCCTGGTCCTGGGGAATCTCCCCTTCACCATAGAATCTAGGGAATCTAATGGATGCCCTCAAATCAATACAGCTTATTTCAACCATCCGACTAGTTTAATACAGCTTATTCAACCATCCAACTAGTTTAATACAGCTTATTCAACCATCCAACTAGTTTAATACAGCTTATTCAACTATCCAACTAGTTTAATAAGGCTTATTCAACCATCCAACTAGTTAATACAGCTTATTCAATCATCCAACTAGTTTAATACAGCTTATTCAAACCACTCCAGCTAGTTTAATACAGCTTATTCAACCATCCAACTAGTTAATACAGCTTATTCAACCATCCAACTAGTTTTAATATAGGCTTATTCAACATCCAACTAGTTTAATACAGCTTATTCAACCATCCACTAGTTTAATACAGCTTATTCAACCATCCAACTAGTTTAATACAGCTTATTCAACCATCCAACTAGTTTAATACAGATTACTCAGACATCCAACTAGTTTAATACAGATTACTCAGACATCCAACTAGTTTAATACAGCTTATTCAACCATCCGACTAGTTTAATACAGCTTATTCAACCATCCAACTAGTTTTAATACAGGCTTATTCAACCATCCAACTAGTTTAATACAGCTTATTCAACCATTCCAGCTAGTTTAATACAGCTTATTCAACCATCCAACTAGTTTAATACAGCTTATTCAACCATCCAAACTAGTTTAATACAGCTTATTTCAACCATCCACTAGTTTAATACAGCTTATTCAACCATCCAACTAGTTTAATACAGCTTATTCAACCATCCAACTAGTTTAATACAGCTTATTCAACTATCCAACTAGTTTAATACAGCTTATTCAACCATCCAACTAGTTTAATACAGCTTATTCAACCATCCAACTAGTTAATACAGCTTATTCAACCATCCAACTAGTTTAATACAGCTTTATTCAACCACCAACTAGTTTAATACAGCTTATTCAACCATCCAGCTAGTTTATACAGCTTACAACTATCCAAATATTTTAATACAGCTTATTCAACCATCCAACTAGTTTAATACAGCTATTCACCATCCAACTAGTTTAATACAGCTTATTCAACCATCCAACTAGTTTAATAACAGCTTATTCAACTATCCAACTAGTTTAATACAGCTTATTCAACCATCCAACTAGTTTAATACAGCTTATTCAACCATCCAACTAGTTTAATACAGCTTATTCAACCATCCAGCTAGTTTAATACAGCTTATTCAACCAGCTAGTTTAATACAGCTTATTCAACTATCCAAATATTTAATACAGCTTATTCAACCATCCAACTAATTTAATACAGCTTATTCCAACTAGTTTATCATCAAACATACCTGTTAAATTCCAGGTATCAGGGTCCAGGGGGCTCGATTTGGGACATAACCAGAGTAACCACGTTGAGGTCACTGAACTTGTTTACTGTAAAAAGTGTGTCGCTATAAATCACTGATTAACCTGTTGCTTGGAGTGAGGGGCCTAAAGTAGTGCACTATGTAGGGAATAAGGTGCCATAGGGCTCTGGTCTAAAGTAGTGCACTATATAGGGAATAGGGTGCCATAGGGCTCTGGTCTAAAGTAGTGCCTATATAGGGGAATAGGGTGCCGTTTGGGCGCACACGGAGTGTTTACAGTTCTCTTGTCGCCCACTCTTCTCTGTGTAGAAGGAGCAGGTGCTTGCCTGCCTAGCTGGTACCTCTTATCTACAGGGTGGAGCTCTTGAAAGACTGAACTCTGGTCTAAAGTAGTGCACTATATAGGAATCAGGGGGCTATTTGAGACGCACTTAGTGTCTTGTTTCTTAATTCCCATACCCCTGATGACGGAAAAGGGGGTGTGCACCTATCGACCAATCACAGGTCAGCTGAGTTATGAGTCTGCACTCTGGTTACTCGGGTCGCTCCGTGGTCGGCCCTGCCCTGCCTCTCCTCAGATACAAACAAACCTCAAAGTCAAACAAGGGTGTGGAAAAACCAACATGTTCAACACTGTCGGTCGAGTCACATGATCTGTAGGCCTGGTCAAATGATCTGTAGGCCATTAATCACTATGATCTGTAGGCCTTAATCACATGATCTGTAGGCTTAATCCATGATCTTAGCTAATCACATGATCTGAGGCCTTAATCACATTGATCTGTAGGCCTAGTCACATTGATATGTAGACCTTAATCACATGATCTGTAGACCTGTATCACGATGATCTGTAGGCTAGTCACATGATCTGTAGACCGTAATCACATGATCTGTAGGCCTAGTCACATGATCTGTAGATCTAGTCACATGATCTGTAGGCCTTAATCACATGATCTGTACACCTAGTCACATGATCTGTACACCTAGTCACATGATCTGTAGACCTAGTCACATGATCTGTAGACCTAATCCCCGTAGAGTATTAACATTAAAATCCCCATCAGAATCTGTCTGTTTAAACTTAAAGATATAATTTTTTTTGTATGGGCTGCGTCTCAATCCACCTCATCTGCCTATGGCTGCATTCATACACGTACAAAAAAGTCACACTCTTCTCTCCCTCAGCCCTCAAATTAAGTGGACACTTCTGATGATCTATCATGAGTTAACACTTGCAGGGCGAGGGAGGAATGAATGAGTTTTAAACGAACCGCCTTTGCATGGAAATTCATTTGTTTGTCCCAAGGTAGTGTTTTCAGTCATCATGGAACCACCGGTAGCTGTTGTGTGTGCTTTATATGCGCTACAGCCAATTATGATTGTATTTTAATATCTTGGCCGAAAGACAATGCATCCGCAGACATCGAATACTAGCCATCTGATGATATCAGGTCAATTTAAAATTATAACGTATAAGTGTGATGTCAGTTATGCGCTAGCTATCCATTCCAAAAGTGAATTAAACAAAAAAACATGAATTACTTTTATTAAGAGAGGTGTTTGTGCCATCATGTGCATTAGTAGCACAATTTCTAACTTATTTACATTCATTTTTACTTATACTTGTAAGTTGACTCCATATTGATGTTAGTTTTAAGTTTTGGTAAAAAATTTCTTTGTGATGTACAATCATCCCGAATTGAATTATGGGGATTTTCAGGCCCTGGCGTGAACAGAATTCGATCACTAAAACACTCGGATCACAAACGAAGGCTGAGGGACTTAGGTTGCCAACTTTCCTTGCTTGGCTAATTGTTTGGATTGACAGCAAAGATGGCCGCTGGGATTCCCCCGAGGGCATATGGTGAGGGTAAGTGGACAAGCATGTGTCTCTTTGACGTGTTTGGAATGCAGCCCCTCGTCTGTGGTGGAAAAGGGGTAGAGCTACAGTGGTGTTTGTCCAGGTGACATCCCCAAAATCGGTCTTCTCACCAAGAAAACGTCTGTAGCGTCACGAATACGATGGTGTTCTTCGTAAGTATTGTGTATGTGGCTATATGAGACGTGTATGATAATAAGTAATAAGTATTGTATGTATTAATGCCGAGTGTGTAATGTACAGAGTCTATTTTCTATACAGCAGTACATGTGTCTAAGTCAGGAAATGTCCCACGGGGGGAGAACTATGTATAATTTACTAAATCATAATAAACATTGAAATATATATATATATATGTTTCGCCTGTATTTTGTACCAATTGACAGCAACACAAATGGAATTTTCAGTGAACTGTTTCTTTATTACAATGTTATGGGATTTTCAACAACAAAAAAGTATATAATTTAAGATACTTGTCAGAACATTTCTCTGGTAACAGTTTACTACACCTAGCGTTATATTCCATATCTTATCATGATGCTGCTCCATACTCCCACTTGAGGTCAGTTGCCAAATACCAGCTCTGAGGTCATACATTACACAGTATACCGGAATAACGTTTCTTACCCCAATTACGGAAATCACTGGTTGACTCAGTATCATTTTTTGTTGTTGTTGTAAATAGACTGTACAAGCAATTTGGCTTCCAGACATTAGAGGAGGAGTTATGGCATTTTTTCAGTTTTGTCACCTCTCCCCCATGTCCCTTCACACACAATAGTGATGAGCGGCTTGACTCAAACCGCAGTCCAGACGGGTTTAGGGTCATTCGATATTGCGTGGCTGAAGGGCGGGCGGGTTGAATAAAGAGAAACAATACCTTAAAAAAATTATAAATGTATAATTATTGTGCAATGTATATCTATAGGCTACATTGAGGTCTTTCCTTTCATTATTTGAGGCTATCTGGTTTAAGAGCATAAACCTAAACGTTAGGGTTTAACTGAACTCGTGCCAAATAGCCAACACAGCCAATTGCCAAGTGATGCTTTTGGGCTCAGCAGTGCAGTCTGTGATGTGGTGATTGTGACGCAGCAGTGCAGTCTGTGATGTGTGGTGATTGTGACGCAGCAGTGCCGGCTGTGATGTGTGGTGATTGTGACGCAGCAGTGCAGTCTGTGATGTGTGGTGATTGTGATGCAGCAGTGCAGTCTGTGTTGTGGTGATTGTGATGCAGCAGTGCCGGCTGTGATGTGTGGTGATTGTGAGGCGCTATACAAATTCAACAGTCACAAGATGCACGTCAAGGGAACTCTAGCCTGCTGTTTAGATGGGTTAAATGGAAACTGAAATCTGGACACTGACTGTAGGTCTATAACTTCTCACATTACCTTAATAACTCCTGCAGAATTAAGCATTGTTTGCAGTAAAATGATACACCAAATGTAGGCTAAATTTGGACCAGGGAACAGGAGCGGAGAAATATGATTTATTTATTTATGCATCGTGAGAGAACGCAAGAGTCAGATACAATCTGTAGAGGTGCTGTCTTCATCATAAAAGCATCATAAAAGCAGATAGTATTTCAACAACATAAAATATGCATCAAAGCCGAACTGAAATCATATCAGAAACACGTTGTGTCGTTTGACAGCTTTCTTTTGCCTTTACAACCGGTCAAACTGATGTCATTTGAACATTTTGCACAAACATTTTTCCCGTTTTTTTGTTGTTGTTGCGTTATTGTATTTTCCTCCCCTAAACATCTTTGCACCGTGAAAGATCACCGAGAACTTTACCGATGTCAACTAGATTTAAGCATTTATTCTATCGATCTATTACATTATTCTGTTGGGCAAGGGTTGATTTAGGGCAACATATAATGACAAAGGAGAAGCTGTATGTATCTAATTATAGACAAGTTGACTAACAAAAAAGCCTTTTGTAAATGTCGGAAATTATCATCAGAAACTAAATCAGGCAACAACAGAAAAATCCTGCGTCCCCTGTCAAAAAAAAAATCCTTCTGCCGTCTTTGACTGTAGCCTATAGTGAATTTTCTATATTTACGGGTTAGGTTTGAGTGGGGCCTCAGATTTTCACATAGAGTCGTTGAGTCGGCGTGCTGCCTCAGTCAATATCCTGACAGAACACGCCAGTCACTGACGTCATGTGGGTGTGGTCTCAGCGCGGGCGTGGGACCGCACCTCCGAGGCTCCGCCAATCGGAAAGGAAACCGGCTTCTCTTGAACCCAGATGGCTTCGGCTGATATATAACGCCCGGGGCTGAGAGATAATTTATGAAAACGTACCAGCGTCGTATAGCTTTGTCTAGCTGACAGCTAATAGGACGGAGCAGCCGAACTTGAGGAGAAGCATACCTAACCAAGGCTCAAAGAAACAAGGGACACTTCGAATTGTATAAAGATCCAGACTATTTATTTGGTGAGTAATTATTCATTTTAATGTATTAAGTTAAAGCAGATCTGTTGTGTAAACTGAATTGGGATTTTTTTTTCTCAAATTTCTTGAAGCAAAATGTACAATTATATGGGATAACATTGATTTTTTTTTATACTGATGCAAATTAGGACTTTTATTTTAAGGACTTAATATAAATAACTATATTATAGAGACTGTCGCTTATTGTTATTATTTATCGAAATCAGCAATCTAGTAGAATTAAAACAACTCGATCGATTCAACTGTTGGCACACCTAACCTTCGCGCAAAAAAAAGAAGTATTTTAAGCAAGTAACACAACATAGAGAAGAAGATATAACCCTACTGCTTGAAATTAAACCCTGCCAATGTGTTTTATAGCCTTTCCGTTACGTGGCCTCTACCCGGTCTTTGTTCGCTATAGAATTTTCCAATCAGTCCYAGGACACGTTCATATGAACCAGGGTGAGGAGTTGGACCAAAGCCCGGCAGATGGCGATATTGAGTTGTTTCATCTTACCGTCCGAAGGGAGTGCATGCAGCCGGCTTATACGTTTATCCCCCATGGACCAATTCCTTACATAAAACATTCTCCATTCAACTGCAAAGGCATCAATTTCCTCAACTCAATTTAATGGCGAGAAGACGGGAAAAATAACTGATTGGCTGAAAGTGACATGGCAACAACCAGGACAGGCATTACCTACTCTAGCATGGTGATGGTAAACGGTGTTTCATGAACAAAGTACACATTTTCCCTGTTTTATGTTTTCTTTGTTGTTGTTGCCTTCTCTCTATTAAATAGAGTTAAGGAGGAAATTGACTCATTTGCAGCCCGCATTCATTCCCTTTGGACAGTGAGATGAAACGTCTCAATATTGCATATTAATATGTGTACGTGTACATATCGACCTCAACTACCTCGTACTCCTACACATCGACTCGGTACCGCTACCACGTGTCTATAGCCAAGTTATCATTACTCATTGTGTATCTATTATTACTACGTGTTAATAACTTTTATATTATTTCTCTATTTTATTTCTCTATTTTCTTTCTCTGCTTTGTTTAACTTGGGTCAAACGTTTCGGGTAGCCTTCTACAAGCTTCCCACAATAAGTTGGGTGAATTTTGGCCCATTCCTCCTGACAGAGCTGGTGTAACTGAGTCAGCTTTGTAGGCCTCCTTGATCGCACACGCTTTTTCAGTTCTGCCCACATATTTTCTATAGGATTGAGACCTTGACTTTGTTGTCCTGAAGCCATTTTGCCACAACTTTGGAAGTATGCTTGGGGTCATTGTCCATTTGAAAGACCCATTTGCGACCAAGCTTTAACTTCCTGACTATGTCTTGAGATGTTGCTTCAATATATTCCACAATAGATGATGCCATCTATTTTGTGAAGTGCACCAGTCCCTTCTGCAGCAAAGCACCCCCACAACATGATACTCGCCACCCCCGTGCTTCCACGGTTGGGATGGTGTTCATCGGCTTGCAAGCCTCCCATTTTTCCTCCAACATACAATGGCCATTATGGCCAACAGTTCTATTTTGTTTCATCAACAAGAGGACATTTCTCCAAAAGTACGATCTTTGTCCCCATGTGCAGTTGCAAACTGTAGTCTGGCTTTTTATGGTGGTTTTGGGCAGTGGCTTCTTCCTTGCTGAGCGGCCTTTCAGGTTATGTCGATATAGGACTCGTTTTACTGTGGATATAGATACTTTTGTACCTTTTCCTCCAGCATCTTCACAAGGTCCTTGCTGTTATTCTGGGATTGATTTGCACTTTCGTACCAAAGTACGTTCATCTCTAGGAGACCGAATGCATCTCTTCCTGAGCAGTATGACGGCTGTGTGGTCCCATGGTGTTTATACTTGCGTACTATTGTTTGTACAGATGAATGTGTTCTTCAGGCGTTTGGAAATTGCTCCCAAGATGAACCAGACTTGTGGAGTCTACAATTTGTTTCTGAGGTCTGGCTGATTTCTTTTGATTTTCCCATGATGTCAAGCAAAAAGGCACTGAGTTTGAAGGTAGGCCTTGAAATACATCCACAGGTACACCTCCAATTGACTCAAATTATGTCAATTAGCCTATCAGAAGCTTCTAAATCCATGACATAATTTTCTGGAATTTTCCAAGCTGTTTAAGGGCACAGTCAACTTAGTGTATGTAAACTTCTGACCCACTGGAATTGTGATACAGTGAATTATAAGTGAAATAATCTGTCTGTAAACAATTGTTGGAAAAATTACTTGTGTCATACACAAAGTAGATGTCCTAACCGACTTGCCAAAACTATAGTTTGTTAACAAAAAATTTGTAGAGTGGTTGAAAAACGAGTTTTAATGACTCCGACCTAAGTGTATGTAAACWTCCGACTTCAACTGTAGCCAGTCCTTGGCTGGGCTGAGCCTTCGGCTATAGGAATGCTGTGTTTACATAGCCAGTTCTTGGCTGGGTTGGGCCTTAGCCTATAGGAATGCTTTGTTTATGTAGCCAGTCCTTGGCTCAACATGTTCTCAGGGCATTTCGTATTATTCTGTACGTAAATCTTTAGTTTACATTACATTTTGTATGGTAGGACTATGTATTAATTTGTAAATGTCTGTCATTCTTTCCGTATGATATATTACGAATTACAAGCTGTATGATATGTTACAAATTGCAATTTGTACCGTATATTTACGAATTTTCTAAATGTACAAATGGTACGAATTTGCAAAACGTTTAATATGTTATGAATTCCGATTTGTTGTGGCTAATGTTAGATAGATGGCTTAAGCTAACGTTAGCTAGCACTAGGGGTTCATGTTAGGGTTTAGGTTAGGGGGAAGCCAACATGGTAAGTAGTTAAATAGCTACAATGCTGAAGTTGTCCGTGATGAGATTTGAACACACAACCCYTTTGGGTTGCTAGATGTTCTCATTGTCTCAATGTGTTATGCTTGGCTCAACAGATGGAGATGGATGAGGGCGCTAATTTACCTGAAAGAGGTATTTCGTTCAGTGAGTAAAATGAGTATCAAGGACAATTTATTATGTTGCACTTGCAACTGTAGGGGAAATGAGACCAATCACTACATGGCTATATGTTTGAATGTTCTTGGCAGACGCAGACCAAATGAACAGTGTTTATTGAATTAGACTAGGCCTATTTGGATAGAGTTAGATACATTACAAAGCAAATGGCAGTTATTATTGGATCTGCCGTGGGTCTATCTGACTGAGTTAGGCCTATGTGTAATACAGTGTTATTTCAGGGCTGTTACAGTGCCAACTGTACATCAGACTACAAGCATAGTCCTATGGATAAAAAAAAAGTTACATCTGGATTATTTTACATTTCAAGTCAGGTCTGAGAGGGGAACAGAAAAACCTAGTGCCCTAAACCGTTTCCTCGTTTTCCTGTCTCTTAACCCACTGGGAAAATCTGCTTTAATCAACTTTGCAATGTCTTTTCAACAACCACAATCTATTGAATCGTTGAATCAATCTTGAAAATTAATTGGAGGGGAATGTCTTGTTTTTTTTGTAACCTAAATCCAGTTACATGGTGACATGTTTTGTTGATTTCACGTTAGTAATTTGCATAGTGGAGTCTTTTGTTTAGACATGTAGCTAGCTAGCTAAACAATGAACCATAATCCCAACTCATAACGTTACTACCCTGCATGAATCTGCAGGTAGCTAACCAACCATGCTCATTGTTAGCTAGCTAACATTAGGCTATAACTAGCAATGCAAGTGGCTCTGCGATACAAATAATATTACTACACAGATCATACACGTAATGTTAGCTAGCTAGACAGCCAGCTAACGCTAACGTTAGCTAGCTAGCTAACAGTACACTTTAACTTGAAATGAAAATGGCTTTCTGACAAAATTAGAAACGTGTAATATCTGAAAATTTAGCTAGCTAGGACGAGAGCTCGTCATAGCGAGAGGAGAGCTCGTCATAGCGGGAGGAGAGCTCGTCATAGCGGGAGGAGAGCGATCAATAGCGGGATGAGAGCTCGTCATAGCGGGATGAGAGCTCGTCATAGCGGGATGAGAGCTCGTCATAGCGGGTAGGAGAGCTCGTCATAGCGGGAGAGAGCTCGTCATAGCGGGATAGAAGCTCGTCATAGCGGAGGAGAGTGCATATAGCGGGACGAGGCTCGTCATAGGGGATGAGAGCTCGTCATAGCGGGACGAGAGCTCGTCATAGCGGGATGATAGTGCATCATAGCGGGATGAGAGTGCATCATAGCGGGACGAGAGCTCGTCATAGCGGGATGAGAGTGCATCATAGCGGGACGAGAGCTCTCGTCATAGCGGGAGGAGAGTGCGTCATAGCGGGAGGAGAGCTCGTCATACGGGAGGAAGCTCGTCATAGCGGGATGAGAATTCGTCAAGCGGGATGAAGTGCGTCATAGCGGGACGAGAGCTCGTCATAGCGGGATGAGAATTCGTCATAGCGGGAGGAGAGCTCGTCATAGCGGGAGGAGAGCGCGTCATAGCGGGAGGAGAGCTCGTCATAGCGGGATGAGAACGCGTCATAGCGGGACGAGAGCTCGTCATAGCGGGAGGAGAGTGCATCATAGCTGCACATATTTGCACTTTGAGTGGTTTTGCGTGCTTGCTACTATTATTTGCCCTTATGATTTGGAGGCATGTGAAAACACTGAACCTGGAAAAAAGCTATTGAATGGTCAGTGATAATCATCATTTGAGACATGTAATTACCTAAACATATTTACATTCAGGCTGCAATATGTTATCGGCCAAGTGGGACCGTCATGGTAGCCTACATAATTGGATGGTGTATCAATACACCCAGACACTACAAAGATACAGGCGCCTTCTAACCCAGTTGCCGGAAGAGGAAGGAAACCCTCAGGGATTTTCCCATGTTGCCAATGGTGACTAAACAGTTACAGAGTTTAATGGTTGTGATTCATTCCCTCTTCTTAATTTTTTTATTTTATCCCATTTTCTCCCCAATTTTCGTGTATCCAATCGCTAGTAATTACTATCTTGTCTCATCGCTACAATCCCGTACGGCTCGGGAGAGACGAAGGTCGAAAGCCATGCGTCCTCCGAAGCACAACCAACAAGCCGTACTGCTTCTTAACACAGTGCGCCTCCAACCCGGAAGCCAGCCGCACCAATGTGTCGGAGGAAACACTGTGTACCTGGCCCCTTGGTTAGCGCACACTGCGCCGGCCCGCCACAGGAGTCGCTGGAGCGCGATGAGACAAGGATATCCCTACCGGCCAAACCTCCCTAACCCGGACGACGCTATGCCATTGTGCGTCGCCCCACGGACCTCCCGGTCGCGGCCGGCTGCGACAGAGCCTGGGCGCGAACCCAGAGACTCTGGTGGCGCAGCTAGCACTGCGATGCAGTGCCCTAGACCACTGCGCCACCCGGGAGGCCCTTATTCCTCTTCTTTTAATACCATTGTATTTTTTCACTAATCCTGCATGATGGAGTGGGGAAGCCTGAGATTTCACTGTACCCTGTAATATCTCCTGCAACCCTGTACATATGACTATTAAACAATCTGAAGCTGATAGGAGAAAACTGAGGACGGATCAACAATATTGTAGTTACAGTACTCTAATTGAAGCCTGTACAGAAAATGCATCCGATTTGCAAAAAATATGGCGAAGCAATTCACTTTTTGTCCTGAATACAAAGTGTTATGTTTGGGTCAAATCCAATAAAACACATTACTGAGTAGCACTCTCCATATTTTCAAGCACTGTGGTGGCTGCATCATGTTATCGGTATGCTTGTAATTGTTAAGGACTGGGGAGTTTTTCAGGATAAAAAAGAAACAGAAACATGAAAAATCCTAGAGGAAAACCTGGTTCAGTCTGCTTTCCACTAGACACTGGGAGATGAATTCACCTTTCAGCAGGACAATAAGTTAACCCCCCTAAGGTCGATGTCTGCACCCCCCGCGGAAATCTAAATAACATTTTAAAAAATCCCCAGCAAAATCCGTCAGTTTAAGCTAGAGATATCTKTTTTTTTTTGCATTGGATGCATCACAATCCACCTCATYCGCCGATGTCGCACTTCCGCRTCTGCTGTGACAGAGCYAGAGCGATGTTAGTCAGACCATGAGACATGCCGAAATTGTGCCTTCTCACAAGTAGTGCACTATATAGGGAATAGGGCTMTGGTCTAAAGTAGTGCACTATATAGGGAATGGGGCTCTGGTCTAAAGTAGTGCACTATAGAGGGAATAGGGCTCTGGTCTAAAGTAGTGCACTATAGAGGGAATAGGGCTTGGTCTAAAGTAGTTGCACTATATAGGAGGAATAGGGTCTCTAAGTAGTGCATAAGAGGAATGTTGTAAATGTGCACTACTAATGGGAATAGGGTTCTGGTTTAAGTAGTGCACTAAGGAATGTTCTTCTAAAGAGGCCAGAGGATAGGGCTCTGGTCAAAAGTATTGCACTAACATGGGAATAGGGCTCGTCTAAAGTAGTGGCAGCTATAGAGGAACAGGGGCTCTGGTCTAATAGGTAGTGTGACATCATAGGGAAATAGGGCTCTGGTCTAAAGTAGGGCACTATATAGGGAGATAGGGTTCTGGTCTAAATAGTGGGCACTATAGAGGGAACTGGCGCTCTGCGTCACAAGTATTGCAACTACTAGGGAATGGGGCTCTGGTCTAAAGTAGTGCACATAGAGGGAATAGGGCTCTGGTCTAAAGTAGTGCAATATAGAGGGAATAGGGTCTGGTCAAAGTATTGCACTACATAGGGAATAGGGCTCTGTTCTAAAGTAGGGTGACTATATAGGGAACTAGGGTTCTGGTCTAAAGTAGTGCATTCTGATAGGGAATAGGGTTCTGGTCTAAAGTAGTGCACTAAATAGGGAAAGGGTTCTGGTCTAAAATAGTGCACTTAGCATAGGGAATTAGGCGGTGCATTCTGGGATAAAGACTGTGGCTAAACTAAATTATGCCACGACTGCTGAGCACAGTGCACGCTTTCTCCTTCCAGTCCTGGTAAAGGTCCATTTCTTTCCACATATCTCTTTCACGGTTTTGTGTGCGTCCCCGGGCATGTCCAGTGTTGGTTTTGGCACAGCAAACTCACGTTGCTTAGTACAGTTTGTCTCTGTCGTGAGACTGCGGCACTTCTGCTGACTAACTGGCATTTGGCCGTCCAAGTATGACAACATGTCCTGTACCTAGACATAGTCAATCTGGCAGGACCAACCTTGTAGTGAACAAAATGAAATGGAGGTTCTCAAATTGGAAAAAATCTAAAGGATTTTTATGACAGACATTCCTCTAGTGTAAAGTATTCTGATTTCTTGTGTCCTTCCTGCCCCCCCCTTCTGTTGACATATTTTTATTTACCTTTTATTTATTCAGCCCAATAATTTATTTATTCAGCCCAATACTTTATTTATTCAGCCCAATAATTTATTTATTCAGCCCAATACTTTATTTATTAAGCCCAATACTTTATTTATTCAGCCCAATACTTTATTTATTCAGCCCAATACCTTATTTATTCAGCCCAATACTTTATTTATTCAGCCCAATACCTTATTTATTCAGCCCAATACCTTATTTATTCAGCCCAATACTTTATTTATTCAGCCCAATACTTTATTTATTCAGCCCAATACCTTATTTATTCAACCCAATACTTTATTTATTCAACCCAATACCTTATTTATTCAACCCAATACCTTATTTATTCAACCCAATACCTTATTTATGCATTGATGGTGCATCAATGCATCTGATTGATGATCCAATATGTTTTAATTGTATCTGTTGCTAGCAAATAAACACATATATTATAGGTAATGTATTCTGAACCTTGAGTTTGAGTCCTTGACAACTGAAGCATACTACTTAGTTGTAAAGTATTCAGGTGAGTGGGGTCCTTACAATGCCCCCCCCCCCATCCTCCTCCTTTAGGTGACTTGTCAAGATGCCTGTTATTAGAACTCTCAGCAAGGTGGCTAAGCAAGCCCTCCTGAACCCAGGATGTGGCTGTCAGCCAATCACCGTGGCCGTACGGACCATCAGCTTCTCACCCCGCCAGGTCACCTCAGACGCCAGTTTCCACTCCGTGTCCTTCTCCGAGACGGACCACCCCAAGGTGCTCATCACAGGTAAGACCAATCAGATGACATCACTCAGAAAAAAACCTTAAGACCCCCCCCCCCGAGAGATACCTAGAGGAAAACATAACACATTAGAATCTCTTATTAATGATTAAAATAAGCATCTTTCTCTAACGACTCTCACAGCTTAGTCTGTTTGGAGTACACTTACACAATTCTCTCTGTGAGAAGATAGCTTGTCTAACTGAACATTAACAAGATTCTCAAGCCAACAGAGAGGATAGCTCTAGTTGTGGGAAGCGAACCTTAATTACACAACCTCACACTAACACAATAGGACCTCTATCTATGGTTTATCTAAGTAAAGAAGCGTTGTTCTAACTTCACCTAAACGAGACTCCCAAGCAACAGATAGCTGTATTGATGAAGAGGTTGGTTTGTTGTGTGAAGGGAACATCACAGTGTTCAAAGCAGGACAGGATGAGAGAACAGAACAGCTGTAGTGGTCGTGTGAAGCTAGGGCCTCTCCTTCTCCGATATAGCTTCCTACGCCTGACGTAACCTGACTTAACCTGACATTCTGATCTCCATGCAACTGTCGTCATGTTGCTGATCTGTACGATAACGTCTCTAATGTCCTCTAATAATAATATTGTTTGTCTCTCTGTCTCTCTCTCTGTCTCTCTCTCTCTCTCTCTCTCTCTCTCGTCTCTCGCTCTCTCTCTCTCTCTCTCTCTGTCTCTCTCTCTCTCTCTCTCTCTCTCCTCTCTCTCTCTCTCTCTCTCTCTCTCTCTCTCTCTCTCTCTCTCTCTCTGCTCTCTTGCTCGTCTCTCCTCTCTCTCTCTTACTCTCTCTCTCTCTCTCTCTCTCCCTCTCTCAGGCGGCCTTGGACAGTTGGGGGTAGGGCTGGCTAAAAGGTTGAGGTAAGACCATTACAGTGTTCTGTAATAGCGTATGCTTGCCTTTCTACAAGTGTTGCTGTTTAACAGTATATACATATGGTATACATTCATTTAGGATCATATTTGGATGCTTATTATTAGTACTTAATCTAGGTCCCACTTAAAACAAACTACAACTCATAAAGCCTTCATAGCACTTTGATAACCCAGTGAACGTAGCCTTTAGGAGGGAATGTTTTAGTCAAGCTTCCTCTTCTTCTTCTTCTTCTTCTTCTTCTTGTGTTTTTAAATGTAACTTCCTGTTTCACAGGAAGCGGTTTGGAAACAACAATGTAATCCTGTCAGATATCAGGAAGCCTCCGAGCCACGTTTTCCACAGCGGTGAGTGATACACAACATGGCAACACGTGTTATACACAGTTTCAAGCATCTGCTGATCTAGGATCAGTTTTGCCCTTTAGATCACAGTGAATAACCAAGATGTCATGGACAGAGGAGACCTGATCCTAGATCAGCACTCCTACTCTGAGACACTTAGAGTATTACTCCGTTGGTCTGTTGTGAATACGGCGTGACGTCTGTGAGGTGAGACTACAGGCACACAATGGCATGAAGTAGGCTGGTGGAGCCACCTTGGTTTACTGTGCTACTGAAGTCGACTGGTCTTATCTGTCTACCCATCTGGCTGTATTTGCATCACACTGGGTTGACGTCGGACTAGGTTGTTCATTCACCAGACTRTGTAAATATTCTGTTTGCGTCTGATCAGCTCACAAAGCTAACGGGCTAAATTACGTCGTTACTAGGGCTGTTGCGGTGACCGTATTTCCACCACACAGGTGGTCACGAGTCATGAAGGCAGTCAAATTCCACGTGACCGTTTATTCAATAATTAGGCTTCTCCGAGCTCTTATGCTGCTGATGGTCATTAGTAGCCTACCAAACTTGCTAATTGCCTGGTACTCAGCACTATACTGTCCCTCTAATCACTCTGACATCAATGCAAATGTATTTGAAAATCAAATTTAAACACTTCATGAGAGCCCATGAGCTCATGTTGCATAACATTTCAATATCAAATGTATTTATATTCAACGGAAGCAAGTACAGGGAGTGAATTTAGTAAATAAACAAACACGGAACTAAACAAGATATATAAGTAGCGTACAGACAAAAAAAAAATTAAAAAACCTGTTGCTTCCCTTTGTGAGGCGTTATTCGGTAACGTGCTATCAACAGGAGCAAGTACAGGGAGTGAATTTAGTAAATAAACAACACGGAACTAAACAAGATATATAAGTAGCGGTACAGACAAAACAATTTAAAAAATTACGCAATGTGGCTGACGCAACAGATCAGAATGTTTAGCTTAAAATGTTGATCAACTATTAGGCTACTTCTTCACATTATAAAAGTCCTGCAATGCACATAGCAGTAATAGTGTAGACGTAAGGTACATTCTTATTTACAGTTATAGGCCTATGGCTAGGCTATCAAGATGTTAAACATGATTCGAAAAAGTCGCAAAAAAAGGCATTATTTTCTTATTCTGGGTATCATTCACACGTGATAATATATATATTCAACGGCTAATATTGTTATCCCATCAGACTATTCTTGATCTTAATCTTGTCTTCACATATAATAATATTGTGTGAATTTTTTTTTATTTAGAATGGACCATTATCATGCACCTGTAACGAAACAGGGGCAGTGGGAATTTTTTTCCCCCGTGATTTATTTTCATCCAGCCAGGTAGGCTATACTCTGTTGTAAACAATAGCAATGTGCTTAATATTAGGAAAAGCTGATGGGATCCTCCTCTTTTTAATAGAGGCCATGACACTGTTTATAGCGCAATTGCATAGCCTATTGACGTGATCTTCCGGTTGGGTTGGCGCCCTCCCTTGGGTTGTGCGTGGCGGAGATCTTTGTGGGCTATACTCGGCCTTGTCTCAGGATGTAAGTTGGAGGTTGAAGGTATCCCTCTAGTGGTGTGGGGGCTGTGCTTTGGCAAAGTGGGTGGGGTTATATCTGCTGTTTGGCCCTGTCCAGGGGTATCATCGGATGGGGCCACAGTGTCTCCTGACCTCCTGTCTAGCCTCCAGTATTTATGCTGCAGTAGTTTATGTGTCGGGGGCTAGGGTCAGTCTGTTATATCTGGAGTACTTCTCTGTCTTATCCGGTGTCCTGTGTGATATTAAGTATGCTCTCTCTAATTCTCTCTTTCTTTCTTTCTCTCTCTCTTCGGAGGACCCCTGAGCCCTAGGACCATTGCCTCAGGACTAACAGGCATGATGACTCCTTGCTGTCCCCAGTCCACCTGGCCATGCTGCTGCTCCAGTTTCAACTGTTCTGCCTGCGGCTATGGAACCTGACCTGTTCACGGATCGTGTACCTGTCCCAGACCTGCTGTTTTGAACTCTCTGGAGCAGCAGGAGCGGTAGAGATACTCTTAATGATCGGTTATGAAAAGCCAACTGACATTTACTCTGAGGTGCTGACTGTTTGCACCCTCGACAACCTCTGTGATTATTATTATTGAATCGGCTGGTATTTATTAGACATTTGAACATCTTGGCCATGTTCTGTTATAATCTCCACCCGCACAGCCAGAAGAGACTGGCACCCTCATAGCCTGGTTCTCTCTAGTGTCTTCCTAGGTTTGCTTTCTAGGGAGTTTTTCCTAGCACCGTGCTTCTACACTCTGCATTTCTTGCTGTTTGGGGTTTTAGGCTGGGTTCTGTACAGCACTTTGAGATATCAGTGCTGGACTAGAAGGGCTT
>NW_019945936.1:0-15225 GCF_002910315.2 Salvelinus sp. IW2-2015 | reverse complement strand
AAGCTGAAGGCATGGAAACAAGCCTGCGAAGCCAAGCTGACGGCAGGCAGCCTGCGAGCGGCTGAGCCTGCAGCCTGGACGACGCCAAAAGCTGAGGCAATGGAGCCTGACGAAGCCAGCTAGAGGCATGGAAAGCCTACGCAGCCAATGCGAGGCATGGAGCCTGACCGAGCCAGCTGAAGGCATGGCAAGCCTGACGAGCCAGCTGAGCATGGAAGCCTGACGCAGCCAGCTGAGGCTGGCCTGAGAGCATGACGACAAATAAGGCCAGCTGGGCATGGAAGCCTGACGAGCCAGCTGAGGCATGGAGCCTGACGAGCCAGCTGAGACATGGAAGCTGCGAGCCAGCTGACAGGCAAATGGCAGCCTGAACGAGCCAGCTGAGGACTGCGAAGCCTGACGAGCCCGCTGAGGCTGGAGCCTGACGAGCAGCTGAGCTGAAATGGCAGCCATGCCGACAGCCAGCTGAGGCATGGGCCTGACGAGCCGCTGGCACTGGGCCTGACGAGCCGCTGAGCATGGCAGCCTGCAGCAAGCTGAGGCCTGGAAGCCTGACGAGCCAGCTGAGGCATGAAGCCCTTGGGCTCGTCAGGCTTCCATGCCTCAGCTGGCTCGTCAGGCTTCCATGCCTCAGCTGGCTCGTCAGGCTTCCATGCCTCAGCTGGCTTGATAGGTTCACAAGCCTTGGTTGGCTCGTCAGGCTTCCAAGCCTCAACAGGTTCATCAGGTTCTCAAGCCTCATCCAGCACGACTGGTTCCCACGCCTCAGCTGGATCTACTGGTTCCCGCGCCTCAGCTGGATCTACTGGTTCCCGCGCCTCAGCAGAGACGACCAGCCTGCTCCTGGTCCCCGGGACCAACCCTCTGGTCGGTGTCCTGCGGCTGGAACCGCGCGTCAGGGTAGTGGTCCTGTCAAGTCTACTTCTGGTCCTCGGGACCGTCCCTCTGGTTGGTGTCCTGCGGCTGGAACCGCGTGTCAGGGAGGGGGTACTGTCACGTCTACTCCCTCTCCGGCGCTCCTTGTCGGCAGTTTTTCATTATTACGCACACCTATCACCATCGTTACATGCACCTGCACCTCACGAGACTCACCTGGACTCCATCACCTCCTTGACTTCCTCCCCTATGTCGGTCACTCCCTTTGGTTCTTTCCTCAGGCGTTATTGTTTTTGGTTATATGTTTCATGTCTGCTACTTATGTTTCTTATTTTGTTCCGTGTTCATTTATTTACTAAATTCACTCCCTGTACTTGCTTCCCGTTTATTAGCGTACACGTTACATCATGCTTCTTTAGACCTGTCTAAAATAAATCATGTATTTATTGTGGAGGTGTAGGCTGTATCACATGGATTTATTAGACTTTTTAAATGTAGATGTTCCAAAGGTCTTCATCAGTGGCTTGTAGTCTGAGTGGAAGCCAAGAGATGCTAAATGTGTTTATGTTAATTAACAGTTAATTACCATGAGACCGACCAGTTATTTGCTTGACAATCACCGACTGACTTCGTGACCACCACAGCCCTAGTCGTTACAACCAGGAAGGAAGCATTATCCCGATTCCCGTTTGGCTAACGTTACATTTATTAATTCAGTTAGTTCAGGAGAATGTAAACTTGTCCATAGTTTGCTTTAAAATGTCTGAAACGTTAATAGAAAAGAGATCTGGAGGGTCCGTAGTTAAAACAGCGAATGATTTGGTTAGTTGTGATATTGATCCTTGTGAAAAGCTTATGGTACAGAACATCACCAGGAAGTGAATGTGTTTTGAACAGTTCATGAATGGTGATTGGCTGGTCAAAACTGTCAACTACAATGCCTGATGAATGGTGATTGGCTGATCAAAACTGTCTGCTACAATGCCCGATGAATGGTGATTGGCTGGTCAAAACTGTCTACTACAATGCTTGATGAATGGTGATTGGTTAGTCAATAACCTGTAATGAACTGTCTGCTACAATGACTGATGCAGGGCCAGCTAATACTAAGGAAGTCTATAGGAATTGTCCAGGGCACTGTTCAACCAATCGTTATCAAGAGTACTACATTTACATTTACATTTAAGTCATTTAGCAGACGCTCTTATCCAGAGCGACTTATTAGTAATTCTCATCCAAAATCTAGAAGACATTACAAGGGGCTTTTAGTGAGACCACTTTTTTTTATATTGATGCTTGTTGTTTCTATGGTGCTTCCTGTTTCTCCTCAGGCCCCTTCATCTACTCTGACATCCTGGACTATAAGAACCTGCGTGAGATTGTGGTGAATAACCGCATCACGTGGTTGGTCCATTACAGCGCCCTGCTCAGCGCCGTGGGAGAGGCCAACGTATCGCTGGCTCGCGACGTCAACATCACTGGTGAGCAATGGAGAAACTCGTCATCTTGGCTCAGCCTAGATCCTTGCCACACCAAAGCTTCCTTTTAACCTGGCCTGGGAGGTGCCCAGAGAGAGTAACTGTGAACTTCCTGTTCCTCAGGGCTCCACAACATCCTGGACATTGCAGCGGAGCACGGCCTGCGTCTGTTCGTCCCCAGCACCATCGGAGCCTTCGGGCCCACCTCGCCCCGGAACCCGACCCCTGACCTCTGTGTCCAGAGACCCAGGACCATCTATGGAGTGTCCAAGGTCCACGCAGAGCTCATGGGAGAGGTGAGATAAAGACACATGCTAGCAATACAGATTACAGAAGAAATGACCAATCAGCATTCAGCCTCAGCCCAGAACCAGAATCCCCTTTATTCCCCATTTACATGTACCAGGAATTTGACCTGTTGAATTTGACCTTGTAAATCTGACCTGGTGAATTTGACCCCTTCAATCACCTGAAATCATTGGTCTGTGACGTTGCTATAAGTGAAACATCCTAACCCTTATTGCCCGTCTTCCCTCCAACAGTACTACCACCACCGCTACGGCCTTGACTTCCGCTGTCTGCGCTACCCAGGAATCATCTCTGCTGACTCACAGCCTGGAGGAGGAACGACAGGTGAGTTAGAGACCCCCCCCCCGCTCCCCACACCCCCCCCTCCCAAACACCCCAAACATGCACACCCCCTCCAGGAAACACACAAGGCCGCCCTCTCCCACATACACACCAAAGCGAACACCAGCTGCCTCACTGTCAAGACCTCTATGTTGAGTCCACCCTCCCTGACTTCAACGTGTCGTTGAAGCCGTATCTGAACGCGGACATGTTCTAGCGACGTCTGCCTCCGTACTTCAACGTGTCGTTGGGGGTTATCTAACAGGGGACAGTTTCTACGAACGTCTGCCTCCTGACTTCAACGTTGCTCGTTGGGGGTATCTAGACGGCGGCGATGTTTAGAACTCTGCTTTCCTGACTTCAACGTGTCGTTTGGTGAGGTTATCTAACGGGACAGGTTTATGGAGAACGTCTGCCTCTCTGACTTCAACGTGTACGTTGGGGGTTATCTTAACAGGAACATTTCTGAGAACGTCCTGCTTCCTGACTTCAACGTCGTCGGGGTTCAATCTAAGGGCGACATTTATAGAACGTCTGCCCTCCTGACTTCAACGTTCTTGGGGTTATCTAACAGGAACATTGTCTGAGAGCGTGCGCTGCTTCTGACTTCAACTGTCGGCTGAGGGTTAGGCTAACAGGGCAAATTTATGAGAACGTCTTGCGCTCCTGAGCTTCAAACCGTGTCCGCTGAGGGGTAATCTAACAGGACAGTATAGAACGGTCTGCTCTCCTGAACTTCAACGTGTCGGTGGGGGTTATCTAACAGTAACAAATGGTTCTAGAACGCTGCTTCCTGACTTCAACTGTTCGTGAGGGTTATGCTCTAACAGTGCAATGTTCTAAAACATCTTCTCACATGACTTCTACTGGACTAGACTACAATGATGCTGTGATACCAAAACTTATTCAAAACATTAGATCTATAGACTAGACTATTAGGAACTATGCAGCCGACAATAGAGCCTGAGTTTACCAGGGTCATTAGACCTAACTGGAGGACAATAGAGCCCTGAGTACCAGCCATTAGGACCTGATGGAGGACCAATAGAGCCCTGAGTACCAGGTCTTTCAGGACCTGATGTAGGGGCAATAGAGCCCTGAGTACCAGACTATAAGGACTGATGAGGGACAAAGAGCCCTGCAGTACCAGACCATGTAGGGACCTGATGGAGGGACAATAGAGCCCTGAGGACCAGACCATTAGACCTGCATGGAGAGACAATAGAGCCCTGCAGCTACCAGACCATTATCGACCTATGGAGGGACAATAGCAGCCCTGAGTACCAGACCATTAGGACCTGATGGAGGGACAATAGAGCCCTGAGTACCAGGCAGTTTTGGAGACACCTAGTTACCGTGACTCAACGGTCACGTGGAATTTGACTCGTGATTGTCGGTGTGGTGGTAATGTGGTCACTGCAACAGCCCTATCCTTAGTGTGTATACTCTAAATAGATTGAAAGTCATCAATTACTATGATCATACCAAACCTATCTAAACCTCTCCTCCCCTCCTCCCTTTCTCCAGACTACGCGGTAGCCATCTTTCACGATGCCGTAAAGACGGGGAAGTTTGAGTGTAACCTGAAGCCAGACACGAGGCTCCCCATGATGTACATCGACGACTGTCTCCGTGCCACCGTGGAGATGATGGAAGCGCCCACAGACACCCTGTCCATGAGGACCTATAACATCAACGCCATGAGCTTCACCCCTGAAGAGCTGGCTCAGGAGGTCCAGAAACAGCTGCCGGACCTAGAGGTCACCTACGACATCGATCAAGTCAGACAGGCCATCGGTAAGATCAAAACATTTAGTTGATCCTTTATTCAGACTGGTTGGTTGGGTGGGTTGCAAAATTCCTAGGTTTTCCTGAAAACCCAGTTGAAGGATTCCCTCCTGATTCTGGCAATCATCCAACTGGGATTTCTGGGAAGTTTGGGAAAAGTTACCCAAATACTGGTGGATGATCAAAGATGGATGAACGAGGGAGACCTGTCTAAATGCACCACTGAAGGGTCTTTTCGAGATTCTCTTGAACTTCCAAGCATTAATATTTGAGTTGAATGTAGAAACTAACAACAAAAGTCTCATGTGACAATTTGACTAACTCTTTTACAGCCTTTAGATTAAGAAGACATTATATTAGCATACGCTCTTACCCAGAGAGACTAGCAGAAGGTCTTACCCAGAGAGACTAGCAGACGCTCTTACCCAGAGAGACTAGCAGACGCTCTTACCCAGAGAGACTAGCAGACGCTCTTACCCAGAGAGACTAGCAGACGTTGTTACCCAGGAGAAGACTACAGCAGAACGTTGGTTACCCAGAGAGACTAGCAGACGTCTGTTACGAGGGAACAACTTCCAGAGGAGGCTAGCAGATGCTCTTACCCAGAGGACTAGCAGACGTTCTTACCCAGAGAGACTAAGCTACGCAACAGCAGACGGTTGTTACACAGACGAGACTAGCAAACGTTTGTATTACCAGAGAGCTAGCAGGACGTTGTTACCCCAGAGAGACTAGCAGGACGTTGTTACCTCAGAGAGACTCAGTCAGTGAGTCATAGCAGCACGCTCGTGATTGCAGAGAGAACTAGCAGTCCGGGTACTTTCTAAGGAGCTAAGTGAGAACCGGGACAACCACATATAGAAAAGCAAACGTCTCCTCCATAACTAGTGTCAGTGAAGTCAGTGTCAGTAATTAGAGATTCACATTATGAACCGCCCCCGACATTATGGGACACCCCCGACATTATGGACACGCCCCCGCATTATGAAACACGCCCCCAACAAACACGGAAATTCTCTTTTTCTCTTCTCTCCTCTTACAGCTGACAGCTGGCCAATGAATTTTGACCGACTCTAACGCGCGCGCAATGACTGGGGCTGGAAACACGACTACGACTCCCGGAGCTCGTCCCAGAACCATGCTCAACTACCTCGGCTCAGACTCCGCGCATCGCACAGGCGCAACTGAGAGGCCAGCGGGTGGCGGTGCTGGGTGGTTGCTGCTGGGTGGCGGTGCTGGTGGGCTGCGTGCTGCTCGGGTGGCGTGCTGCTGGGTGGCGTGCTGCTGTGGGGTGCGTGCTGCCTGGGTGGCCGTGCGCTGCCTGAGGTGGCGTGCTGCTGGGTGGCGTGCTGCTGGGGTGGCGTGCTGCTGGGTGCGTGCTGCTGGGTGGCGTGCTGCTGGGTGGCGTGCTGCTGGGGTGACGTGCTGCTGGTGGCGTGCTGCTGGGTGGCGTGCTGCTGGATGACGTGCTGGAGCAGTGTTGTTTCTTTGTACATACTGTAAAAACTGTTCATTAGAGAGTAGGGAGACACGTGGTCTAATGAGACTGTTGTTATAGAGAAGACAGACACTTGTCTATGAAGACTTTTGTTAGAGAGGAGGGAGACACGTGGTCTAATGAAGACTGTTGTTTTAGAGAGGTAGGGAGACACCCGTGGTCTATTGAAGACTGTTGTTAGAGAAGGAAAAGGGAGAACGTGGTCATATAAGCTGTTGTTAGAGAGGAGGGCAGACACGTGGTCTATGAAGACTGTTGTTAGAGAGGAGGGAGACCACGTGGTCTATAAAGAATGTTGTTAGATGAGGAGGAGACACGTGGTTCCTATGGACGACTGTTTGTTAGACGGAGGAGGAGACACGTTGGTCTATGAAGACTGTTGTTAGAGAGGAGGGAGACACGTGGTCTATGAAGACTGTTGTTAAGAGGAGGGAGACACGTGGTCTATGAAGACTGTGTTACAGGAGGAGGGGAGGGAACAGTGGTCTATGAAGACTGTTGTTAGAGAGGAGGGAGACACGTGGTCTATGAAGACTGTTGTTAGAGGAGGAGGCGAGACAACGTGGGTTCTATGAAGACTGTGTTAGAGAGGAGGGAGACACCGTGGGTCTATGGAAACTGGTTTGTTAGAGGAGGAGAGGACACGTGGTCTATGAAGACTGTTGTTAGAGAGGAGAAGAACACGGGGGTCTAGAAGACTGTTGTTAGAGGAGGAGGGAGACACGTGGTCATATGAAGACTGTTGTTAGAGAGGAGGGGAAGACCCGGAGGTCTATGAAAGGACTGTTGTAGAGAGGAGGGAGTACACGTTGGTCCTGGGAAATAGTTCATTTGGGGTTTCCTTCTCTTTCCCTCCTCACTTTTGGTCATTTGGGGGAAGGGCTGTCTGTTTGTCTTTGTTTGTCTTTGTCTGTCTCTGTATTTCTCCGTCTGTCTCCATCTGTGTGGCAAAACAAGCTACTACAATGTGAAGGTTGGTCGCGCGAGAAATAGCGGTTTGACTCCCCTCCTCCCGGAAAGGGGTTAGAACACAGGGTCTGTGAGAACATGTTTAGATGAAACATCTCAGAGAGGTTGCCTTGCATGGCTATGAATTGTTCACTTCATTGTGTACCATTGTGACATTTTCAAGGCAAACAAACAAAGAATGTAGCATTGGTCAATCTTAAGTGCTTGAACTCTTCTTCTCTCTGTGGTGAGCTGATGTTCAAGGGTTACCTCTATGTAAGGTTATTGTAAAGGGGTTAACGATTGTATAATTGTTTTTGCTAAGAGCTGAGAATTCAGGTATCAAAGGGCCTAAWTGTACGGCCATAATCACATTAAGTTAACGTTTTTAGATTATGAGTTTTACTAATATATAAGCATTGTAATTTGATGCAGTTTAGAGTAGGAGAGAACAATTTAAACTCTTTAAAATGTTTTTTTTAAATCATTGAACAGTTGTAACTCTGCGTGTGTGTGTTTTAATATCGACGTGTGGAGGCACACATCGAGTACCAACTCACATTTTTCTATTATTTTATGTTATTTCAGCTGGGTTTTTTTTCCCCCAATGATTTCATTCTTCTATGTATTCTGTCTGCTGGTGATAATTGACTGGGAATCATGTTGACTCGATGTGCTTCTTGCATTGCTTGTATGTAAAGTGTAAATGTTCCACTGGAACGTTTGGCTGCGTCTCAAATGGCATGCTATTCCCTAGATAGTGTCACCCTATTCCTTAAATATTCCCTATACACTATAAAAGGGAATAGGGTGCCATTTGAGATGCATCCTTTGACTGGTCAACTAGGGACCATAGTTTCCGTTAGTTCGTAAGTGACCTGTCAGGGATGTCCGTTTTCACTCCGTCTGTTCGTCAAAGGGGTCCATGTGGATGTTATTAATTAAAAAAGGGAAATAGTTTTGTGGTAGTTGTATGTTTTTTCTTTTCAGATGCTTTTGTTGTAAATGAATTCTTTCTGTGTGTAAGTCTGGGAAAGAAATGTGTGTTCTTTCAATCACCGATCTGCTTTGTCATTAAAGTATCTCTTTCTGTATGTTTTTAATAGGACGTGTATTTGTCAGGGACCGTGTGCAACATGTCATTGCACCATCTTTATATAGATAGTTAATTTTCATCTGTAGTCTCTGGGCAGAAAACAGTCAACATTAAAATATCCATACAATCCTACAGTATAAAGCACTGTTTTCCTCCTCGCTGTTACAATGTAAACAGGCTCTTCCTTTAATTTTCCTCCTCACTGTTACAATGTAAACGGTTTCTTGAATTTTCCTCCTCACTGTTGTGTATTAGGCCGTACTAGTAAAGCCATAGGAAAAGAAGGCCAACTTGTCTTACAATACTAGTGGGATATTTAAAAGTTATAAAGCGTTCAGTACAAAATGTCCTCTTGACCGCCGCACCTCTGGTCTTGAGGTTTGATGCATATTAAAATGTCTGTGAATTCATTACTTCACTGCATCACTAGGCATTTATTTGATTAACATTTGAATGACAATTTGGAGAGAAAAAAACACTGACTGGGTAGCTACTGCGGTGAACCTGAAGCTTAAGGAGGGGTTGGGTTGAACCAGTGATACTCTGTGAGATACATTGAGTCCTGTACTCTGGCCGTGTGGCTCAGTTGGTAGAGCATGGCGCTTGCAACGCCAGGGTTGTGGGTTCATTCCCCACGGGGGGACCAGGATGAATATGTATGAACTTTCCAATTTGTACGTCGCTCTGGATAAGAGCGTCTGCTAAATGATTTAAATGTAAATGTAACAGTCATGACAGCTCCTGCCTGAGCCAAGGAATGATAAGCCGTTCCAAGGTGTTAATGGTGTCCTGTAAAATACTATAAGGTAGGAACATCCTGTAATCAAAACACGCAAAATGACACGTGACTGACTTTTACTGCACTATACCACTGACAATACACTGCCTCAGATGGAATGGAATGCATTCTAGAACACCTTAACAGAACTTACACTGAACAAAAACATAAATGCAACATGCAACAATTTAAAAGATTTTACTGAGTTACAGTTCATATAAGGAAATCAGTCAATTGAAATACATTCATTAAGCCCTAGTCAGAAAACCAGTCAGTATCTGGTGTGACCACCATTTGCCTCATGCAGAGCCACACATCTCCTTCACATAGAGTTGATCAGGCTGTTGATTGTGGCCTGTGAAATGTTGTCTCACTCCTCTTCAGTTGGGGCGGCAGGTAGCCTAGTGGTTAGAGCGTTGGACTAGTAACCGAAAGGTTGCAAGATCGAATCCCCAAGATGAAAATGTGAAAACGTGTCGTTCTGCCCCTGAACAAGGCAGTTAACCCACTGTTCCTAGGGTGTCATTGAAAATACGAATTTGTTCTTAACTGACTTGCCTAGTTAAATAAAGGTTAAAGAAAAAGTTACTGGATATTGGCGGGAACTGGAACACACTGTCGTACATGTCAATCCAGAGCATTCCAAACATGCTCAATGGGTGACATGTCTGGTTAGTGTGCAGGCCATGGAAGAACTGGGACATTTTCACCGTCTAGAAATTGTGTACAGATCTTTGCAACATGGTGCTGTGCATTATCATGCTGAAAGATGAGGTGATGGCAGCGAACGAATGGCACGACAATGGATCTCGTCATGGTGTCTCTGTGCATTCAAATTGCCATTGATGAAATGGCAATTGTTCGTGTTCGTTGTTCGTGGTCCATACCATAACCCCACCACCACTATGGGGTACTCTGTTCACAACATTGACATCGGCAAACCTCTCGCCCACACAATGCCATACACGTTGTCTGCAGTGTGAGGCCGATTGGACATACAGTCTAATTGTCTAAAACAACGTTGGAGGCTGCTTATGGTAGAGAAATTAACATTCATGCAGTCATAAACTTGAGACATCTGTGGCATTGTGTTGTGTGACAAAACTGCATATTTTAGAGTGGCCTTTTATTGTCCCCAGCACAAGGTGTGTAATGATCATCAAATCAATCAAATCAAAAGTATTCATAAAGCCCTTCTTACATCATCTGATATCTCAAAGTGCTGTACAGAAACACAGCCTAAAACCCCAAACAGCAAGCAATGCAGGTGTAGAAGCACGGTGGCTAGGAAAAACTCCCTAGAAAGGCCAAAACCTAGGAAGAAACCTAGAGAGGAACCAGGCTATGAGGGGTGGCCAGTCCTCTTCTGGCTGTGCCGGGTGGAGATTATAACAGAACATGGCCAAGATGTTCAAATGTTCATAAATGACCAGCATGGTCAAATAATAATAATCAYAGTAGTTGTCGAGGGTGCARCAAGTCAGCACCTCAGGAGTAAATGTCAGTTGGCTTTTCATAGCCGATCATTAAGAGTATCTCTACCGCTCCTGCAGTCTCTAGAGAGTTGAAAACAGCAGGTCTGGGACAGGTAGCACGTCCGGTGAACAGGTCAGGGTTCCATAGCCGCAGGCAGAACAGTTGAAACTGGAGCAGCAGCACGGCCAGGTGGACTGGGGACAGCAAGGAGTCATCATGCCAGGTAGTCCTGAGGCATGGTCCTAGGGCTCAGGTCCTCCGAGAGAGAGAAAGAAAGAGAGAAGGGGATAAGACAGGAGAAGTACTCCAGATATAACAAACTGACCCTAGCCCCCCGACACATAAACTACTGCAGCATAAATACTGGAGGCTGAGACAGGAGGGGTCAGGAGACACTGTGGCCCCATCCGATGATACCCCCGGACAGGGCCAAACAGGAAGGATATAACCCCACCCACTTTGCCAAAGCACAGCCCCCACACCACTAGAGGGATATTTTCAACCACCAACACATATGGAATCATGTAGTAACCAAAAAGTGTTAAACAAATCAAAATATATTTGAGATTATTCAAACTAGCCATCCTTTGCCTTGATGACAGCTTTGCAAACTCTTGGCATTCCCTCAACCAGATTCATGAGGTAGTCACCTGGAATGCATTTCAATTAATAGTTGTGACTTGTTAAAAGTTCATTTGTGGAATTAATTTTCTTCTTAATGCGTTTGAGCCAATCAGTTGTAGGGGTGGTATACAGAAGATACCCCTACTTGTTAAAAGACCATGTCCATATTATGGCAAGATACAGATCAGCTCAAATAAGCAAAGAGGAGTGACAGTCCATCATTACTTTTAGACATGAAGGTCAGTCAATCCGGAAATTGTCAAGGACTTTGAAAGTTTCTTCAAGTGCAGTCGCAAAAACCATCAAGCACTATGATGAAACTGGCTCTCATTAGGACCGCCACAGGAAAGGAAGACCCAGAGTTACCTCTGCTGCAGAGGATACGTTCATTAGAGTTAACTGCACCTCAGATTGCAGCTCAAATAAATGCTTCACAGAGTTCAAGTAACAGACACATCTCAACATCAACTGTTCAGAGGAGACTGTGTGAATCAGCCCTTCAAGGCCAATTGCTGCAAAGAAACCACTACTAAAGGATACCAATAATAAGAAGAGACTTGCTTGGGCCAAGAAACAACAGACATTAGACCGGTGGAAATCTGTCCTTTGGTCTGATAAGTCCAAATTTGAGATTTTTTGTTCCAACTGCCATTAGATGCAGAGTAGGTGAATGGATGATCTCCGAATGTGTGGTTCCCACCGTGAAGCATGGAGGAGGAGGAGGTGTAATGGTGTGGGGGTGCTTTGCTGGTGACACTGCCTGTGATTTATTTAGAATTCAAGGCACACTTAACCAGCATGGCTACCACAGCATTCTGCAGCGATACGCCATCCAATCTGGTTTGCGCTTAGTGGNATTCAAGGCACACTTAACCAGCATGGCTACCACAGCATTCTGCAGCGATACGCCATCCAATCTGGTTTGCGCTTAGTGGGACTATCATTTGTTTTACAACAGGACAATGACCCAAAACACACCTCCAGACTGTGTAAGGGCCATTTTGACCAAGAAGGAGAGTGATGGAGTGCTGCATCAGATTACCTGGCCTCCACAATCACCCGAACTCAACCCAATTGAGATGGTTTGGGATGAGTTGAACCGCAGAGTAAAGGAAAAGCAGCCAACAACTCTTTTCAAGACTGTTAGTAAAAGCATTCCAGGTGAAGCTGGTTGAGAAAATGCCAACTGTGCAAAGCTGTCATCAATGCAAAGGGTGGCTATTTGAAGAATCTCAAATATATTTTGATTTGTTTAACACTTTTTTGGTTACTACATGAATCCATATGTGTTATTTTATAATTTTGATGTCTTCACTATTCTACAATGTAGAAAATAGTAAAAAAATCCTTGAATGAGTAGGTGTCCTAAAACTTTTGACCGGTAGTGTATATATATATATATATATATATATATATATATATATGTGTGTGTCCCACATCAAAAACAAAGTTGCACCCCTGTAAGATAGTGTTAAACAATGAATGTGAAGAATTTATCTGCACTGTATATTTGTTAGCTGTTTAGTCAGACAGTTTTAGAGGAATCCATTTTTCAAACGAACTACCGGTATGTCAACATTCCATTGAAACAATGCAGTCAATCCACAGCCATGCGGAAATCAGTGACGATACGACAAGTTGAAAGTGCAACAAGTACTGATATCGTATCGTACAATAGCAAATCACATCTTTCCAAGACTACAAGATCTGAGACATTTATGGTCTGTTTACATATATTTTAGAGGATATTTATACAGAAAATGTGTATAAAACCCTTATCAACTGTACTTATAATGATTTGATCATATTTTAGGTAAACTATAATTCCATGATCATTGGCAGTTGACCTCACGTATAGCATTGAAAGAGTGCATCCCAGATGTTTAAACCACACCTCTACCGTAAATATTTGGTTGAATACCACCTGCCAATGACCATATAGGCCAAGCCCTATATAGTTTGTATAACGGCACAAGGCGAGACCCAGATGCAGACACGGGAGGCAGATGGTTTGAGTCTCTGATATTTATTAATAATCCAAAAGGGGTAGGCAAGAGAATGGTCGTGGACAGGTAAAAAGGTCAAAACCAGATCAGAGTCCAGGAGGTACAGAGTGGCAGACAGGCTCGTGGTCAAGGCAGGCAGAATGGTCAGACAGGCGGGTACAGAGTCCAGAAAACAGGCAAGGGTCAAAACCAGGAGGACTAGAAAAAAGAGAATAGAAAAGGCAGGAGAACGGGAAAAACACGCTGGTTGACTTGGAACATACAAGACGAACTGGCACAGAGAGACAGGAAACACAGGTTTAAATGGCTAGGGGATAATGGGGAAGACATGGAAGGGATGGAGACAAGCACAAGGACAGGTGAAACAGGTCAGGGTGTGATAGTTTGTTTACTGGTCGTGTGCATTTCAAAGTACTATCACCTACAAATCTCGAAACCCAGAACCAAATCAGCCAGTCTTCAATTGGATCCCCTGTATGCCCTACATATTGAGCAGGTTGACGTTTATTGTCATGGTTTCTTGTCATGGAGGCAGAACTGAGAGATTTTCCCTTAGATAGACCAGCCGCAAAGTCAAAATTGGCTATAGTGTAAAACAAATCGCTTACGGTTAGCAGTGGGGTTAAGGTTAGGGTTAAGGTTAGGGTTAAGGTTAGGGTTAAGGTTTGGGTTAAGGTTTGGGTTAAGGTTTGGGTTAAGGTTAGGGTTAAGGTTAGGGTTAAGATTAGGGTTAAGGTTAGGGTTAAGGTTTGGGTTAAGGTTACGGAGGTTAAGGTAAGGTACAGGTTTGGACCGCTAAGGTAGGTTTTAAGGTTAAGGGTTAAGGCTTGGGTTAAAGGTTTGGGTTAGGTTTGGGTTAGGGTTTGGGTTAAGGTGTAGGTTAGGTAAGGGTTAGATAGCGGTTAAGGTTGGGTTAATGGTTAAGGTTATAGGGTTTAGGGTTAGGGTTAAGTTAGGTTAGTAGGTTAATTGGTAGGTTAAGTTGGGTTTAATGGGTAGGTTAAGGTTAAGGCTAGGTTAAAGGTTTGGGCTAAGTTAAGTTATTAATGGGTTAGGTTTCTGGTTAAGTTGGTTAATGGTTAAGGTTAAGGTTACGTTGTAGTTAAGTTAGGTTATGGTGGTTATAACGATTTGCGTATAGGTAAGTAGGTTTGTTAGTAGGTAAGTTAAGTTCTTGTTGGTTTATAACCGTTCGTTTTTTGGCTAGTTAGCAGCAAGTGACCCAACTCTGCAGAGCTGCCTTACCAGGATATGATTCATGACAAAACACACCTAACCTCCACATAAGTGCTCTACTTTGACCAGGGCCTGATGGGAAATAGTGTTGCTATTTTGGACGTACAGTCCTCTATATCAGCCTAATAGTGACCATAGGCACAAACATCAGTCTCTATCAGCCTATCAGTGACGCCATCATACGACAGAACATCAGTCTCTATGCGCCTATCAGTGAAAAACCCATAGCCAAACATCGTCTCTATCAGCCTATCAGTGAAACCAAGCACGCAAACAAAACAATCTACTATCAGCCTATCAGTGAACCCATAGCACAAAGCATCAGTCTCCTATCAGACCTATCCAGTGAGCCATAGCACAACATCAGTCACTCTATCAGCTAATCAGTGAACCATAGCTACATAAACTCAGTCTCTATCAAGCATCTCGTGAACCATAGCGACAGAAACATCAGTCTCTAGCAGCCTATCAGGTGAACCATTAGCAAACAAACATCGATCCTCTATCAGCTATCAGTGAACCAGTAGCACAAACATCAGTCTCTATCAGCCTATCAGTGAACTAGCATCAAACATCAGTCTCTATCAGCGCTATTCAGTGAACCATAGCACAAACATCACATGGGCATGTTGAGGCTGTCTGGATGGTCTTGTGTGAACTAAAGAAACAGCTACACGAACACACTGGCCCAAGAAAGTTAAGATACCATTATACTATATGTTCTTACAGTATGAAGGTCTCAATTCTCAGCAGCCAGTTAGTAATATCAAGCCACCTCAATCTCTCTCTTT
>NW_019945935.1:36240-37210 GCF_002910315.2 Salvelinus sp. IW2-2015 | reverse complement strand
AGACTAGAATAACCTCTAAATATCACCACTAGCATGTCTAATATAGACTAGAATAACCTACAAATAACACCGGAACTAAAAATGTGAAATCTGAACTAACTGAACAACAGGAAATCAAAAATCCTTAGAAATAACTTTATTTATTTTTTAAAAAATATTTAAAACGCAATATATTCATTTACAAAAAAAGCCAATCTTCAATTAATGAAACAACAACCGAAGTATAACATTGGAAGAAAAAATATGTCTATGTCAAAGCAATGTTGTAATTACACTGAAATAAGGCTTTTATTTTGATTTAAGTGCAGATCAACTGTGTTGTTTGTTTATTTCCTGACTTTTTTTAAAACCAAAAGTAGTTTTTACCGGCTCAACGTGGTCCCTTAAAGAGGCATTCTGGGGATTCAAACAACAAGAAAGAGGTCAAAGGTAAAATATAATATTCATGTAAATGTCCTAAAATGGATATCCTAATCCCAGATTCCCCTTTTTTTATTATGCGTGGTGATGGAAATTAAAATATGAACAAATGTTTTGATGTAAATAGACAAAATGTAAAACCTTGTTGAAAACAAACTCTTCGTCTCCTAACATTGCAGACCTCATAACTTCACATTGTATTGAAAACAACAATCCTAGTCTTTCATTTGTAAAATATATATATTTCATTAGAAAGATTTGGAACATGGTGGTCTTCCTATACATATATTTGTGACCCAGTGCAAATAAAATAGTTTTTCATAATTATTCATAATTCATAATTCAATAAAAATCTACACAAATAAAACAAACAACATGACATTAGGAATAATGTATAAAAAAATGGCAATAACAAAAAAATGAACAGTTTTATCATTATAAATGTTCTGCCTGTCTGGACAGGAAGTAGAAGAGCTCAGTAGTCTGTAGTGGTCTGTAGTGGTCTGTAGTGGTCTGTAGTGGTCTGTACTGGTCTGTAGTGGTCTGTGGT
>NW_019945935.1:30445-36215 GCF_002910315.2 Salvelinus sp. IW2-2015 | reverse complement strand
TGAACCACTAACCAGACCCAACTACAGAACGACTACAGACCCCACAACACTAACAGACCCGTACATGACCGTACAGACGCACTACCAAGACAACTACAGACCACATACAACACGACGCTCTTCTCACTTCCTGTCCAGCAGGCAGAACAGTTTATAATGGATAAGAACTGTCATTCATTTTTTTGTTATTGCCAATTTTTTATCCTATTCGTAATGTCATGTTGTTTGTCTTTTATTTGTGGTAGATTTTTATTGAATTATGAAATTATAAAAAAATAATTATGAAAAACATCTTATTTGCACTGGGTCCACATATATGTATAGGAAGACCACATGGTTCGCAACTTTTCTAATGAAATATATATATTTTACAGAATGAAAGACTAGATTGTGTTTTCAATACAATGTGAAGTTATGAGGTCTGCAATGTTAGGAAGACCGAAGAGTTGGTTTTCAACAAGGTTTTACTATTTTTGTTATTTCCACATCCAAAATTTGTTCGATGATTTTTAATTCCATCCCACGCATAAATAAAAAAAGGGAATCTGGGATTAAGATATCCATTTTAGGACATTTACATGATATTAATATTTTACCTTTTGACTCTTTCTTGTTGTTTGAAATTCCCCAAGAAATGCTCTTTAAGGGACCACGTTGGAGCGGTAAAAACACTTTGGTTTTAAAAAAAAGTCAGGAATAAAGGAAACAACACAGTTGATCTGCACTTAAATCAAAATAACAGCCTTATTTCAGTGTAAATTAGAAAAAAAAAAAAAAAAAAACATTGCTTTGGACATACGACAGATATTTTTTTTTCTTCCAGATGCTTTATATGTCGGTTGTTGTTATCATTAATTGAAGATTGGCCTTTTTTGTAAATGGAATTTTATGAATTGCGGTTTAGAATATTTTTAAAAAATAAATAAAGTTATTTCTAAGGATTTTTGATTTCCTGTTGTTCAGTTTAGTTTCAGATTTCACATTTTTAGTTCCGGTGTTATTTTAGGTTGTCTAGTTTTATTAGACATCTAGTGGTGATATTTAGAGGTTAATTCCTAGTCTGTATTAAGACATGTTTAGTGTAAATTTAGAGGTTTATTCTAGTCTATATTTAGCATGGTTAAGTGGTGATATTAGAGGTATCTAGTTATATTAGACATGCTACGTGGTGATATTTTAGAGGGTTATTCTAGTCTAGTATTAGTACATGCTATAGTGGTGATATTTAGAGTTAATTCTAGTTACATATTAGACATGTAGTGGTGATATTTATGAAGGTTCATTCAGTCTATATTAACATGGTTAAGGTGAGATCTTTTAGAGGTTATTCTAGTCTATATTTAGACATGTTGTGGGTCGATATTACACCCTAGTCAGACGTGTTTTGTTGTGTGTGGGTTGAACCAAGCTGTTTAGGTTACTTGAGTCTCTGGTCCCAGCAAAAGCACCGCTTTTCTCTCAAAAAGAAAGAGAGGAAAGAAGAAGAAAGGAAAGACAGACCGCACAGACAGACGACAGGACAGACAGACGACCAGAGCAGACAGACAGACAGGACCAAGACAGACAGACAGAACAGACAGACAGACAGACAGGACAGACAGACAGACAAGACAGACAGACAGACAGACAGACAGCAACAGACAGACAACAGACAGACAGACAGGAACAGGCAAAGACAGTCTCTCAACTCCCACCAGTGTGTAACCTTTAGAAGCCAACCTGACTGCTGACATCCCATCCTGGGGTGGAAAGTTCTGGATCACCACTATATTACTTTGGCAGACATTGTAGTGGTCTGTAGTGGTCTGTAGTGGTCTGTAGTGTCTGTGGTGGTCTGTAGTGGTCTGTGGTGGTCTGTAGTGGTCTGTAGTGGTCTATAATATATTGTAGTGGTCTGTAGTGGTCTGTAGTGTCTGTGGTGGTCTGTAGTGGTCTGTGGTGGTCTGTAGTGGTCTGTAGTGGTCTATAATGCATTGTAGTAATCCTACCCTGAAAGTCCTTAAAGGTCAACTGCAGACCTGGGGTCAAGCACATCAATCCAATGCTTTCAAAAAATGTATTTTTATTTTTTTAATACTTTTTTTTAGGTGTACTTGCCTTCATTTAGTGTTTGCACTTCTGTGGCCTATTCCATAGTGCAAACTACATCAAGTCCCACTCCAGTATGACAGTATGTTTAACATACTGTATTTGACCAAAAAAGTATTGTAGGCTGCCCTAGACCATACTAGACTCTGGCACACAGCCAAAGACTACCAGCAGTCAGTAAGGTGTCTACCCAGTAATACAGGTACCGTAGTAGACAGCACTACTAGCATCAGCGAGAGCAGAGATGAGAGGACTACTCTGGCTCTCCTCATAGATCCTCCCTAGTGGTTTAGAGAGGGGTACGTTGGTGTACCCCTCCAGAGCTTTCGACACGGGGACACTACCGTACCCCTCCGTGGATTTAGAGACGGGAACGAGGTTACTCCCATACCCCTCCATACGAGTCCGGTTAGCACTGAGGTACTGGTCAAACTCACGGCGGTCCACTTCTGTCCAGAACTCAACTGACGTCAGGCCTACGTGGTTGGATCCAGCCTGGTCTACGGAGTCCAGGGCCTGGGGTTTAGGGTTGGAGGTGGGGGCCAGTGAGGAAGAGGAGGATTCGGGTGGGGGAGAGAGCTGCCCCAGGTGGGAGGCCTGGGGGGTGTCTGGTCCAGCGTTATTGTACAGGTAACTATAGTAACCAGAGGACACAGAGGAGACAGAGGAACTACTGATGGACTGGTGAGGGTTGACTGGCTCAGACAGGCTTATAGAGGAGCTCTGGTGGTTAGAGTAAGGACTGGGAGAGTTCGTAGGCTCTGGAGCCTGGCTGAGGCACTTCTCCTGGGGACGACGACAGAGCAGGGAGCCCCTCTGGCTCTGGTTAAGATGGTGATCATGACCACTATGACCCTGACCCTGACCCTGATTATGGCCCTGACCCTGATTATGGCCCTGACCCTGATTATGGCCCTGACCCTGATTATGGCCCTGACCCTGATTATGGGCCCCTGACCCTGATTATGGCCCTGACCCTGACCCTGACTATGACCTTGACTGTGGCTGTGAGGGTGGCTATGGTGGTGGCTGTTATAGTGGGGGTGATGGTGGTAGTTACTCCAGGTGCCTTGCAGCTCCACGTCCTCCTGTGTGTGAGGGGGAAAGAACACTCCTCCGTCTCCACCCCCCTCCTCCATCAAATCCAGAGGCGACATCTCCGGTGTGGGCAGGCCGTAGCTCAGTGTGTCCCCAGTGTGGAGGTCCCTGAAGTGGCCTAGTGGAGGCAGAAGGTGGTGGTGTGGATGAAGATGTCCATAACCATCCAGAGGGTGTCCGTAGCCCTCCCCAACCCCAGGAACCCCTGACCCTCCCTGGGTTAGGCTGTGGAGCAGTAGCCCCGGTTCCACCCGTTTGAGCTTTTTGGCCTGTTTCTTGCGACGGGGGCGGTACTTGTAGTTGGGGTGGTCCGTCAGGTGTTGGAGGCGGAGTCTCTCGGCCTCCTCAACGAAGGGACGCTTGTCCAGAGTAGTCAGGGCCTTCCACGACTGACCTAAAGATAATAATACATATATATATATATATATACATTGTTGTCAACAATACCATTATTAGCAGCGGTAGCACAATCAGCACCATAATCATAATCATTATCAACATTACCAACGTTATGATTGGCGTCATACATTTAGCTTATATCAGTTGTGTACATCCAACTATAAACTGGGTGGTTCGAGCCCTGAATGCTGATTGGCTGACAGCCGTGGTATATCAGACCGTATCCCACGGGTATGACAAAACATGTATTTTTACTGTTCTAATTACGTTGGTAACCTGTTTTATAACAGCAATAAGGCACCTCGGGGGTTTGTGGTATATTGGACAATATACCACGGCTAAGATCTGTATTCAGTCACTCCGCGTTGCGTCGTACATAAGAACAGCCCTTAGCCGTGGTATATTGGCCATATACCACACCCCCCTCGTGTATTAATCGCATAGAAAAATAATCTGTGCAGCTCTAAACATATTCTGGATAGAGTTTATTTTTTTATTTTATATTGTAGATACTATGTGATGCTGTGGCAAAATAAAAGCCAAACTAAACTCAAAAAAATCGACTTCTTTACTCTCAGGAAAAACTATGCGTATTAGGCAGTACTGCCTGCACATATTGAGCAATGACACCATTTTATATGTGGTTTTGGCTCGAACATGATAACGTGATGTAGTACCAACAGTAACTAAAGTCCAACAATTAGAGTTGATTTAACGGATTCATTGTGGTTCGTGACGTTCACAACCTCATAAACCGTCCTAAAGAACCCCAACAGAAAAACATGCTTTAATATTTCACACAGTCATGAGTTTAAAAAACATCCTGAATACTGTGTGTGTGTGTGTGTGTGTGTGTGTGTGTGTGTGTGTGTGTGTGTGTGTGTGTGTGTGTGTGACTATCAGCAGTTTCTATCTGTGTCAGGCTCCATTTAAACGCCAGATAAACTGAGACTGTGTGTGTGTGTGTGTGTGTGTGCACAAGCTACTTGCATCGCTGTTTATCTCTTGATGTCTCTACTTGTCTTTAAATATATCATCACCACTAACAAAGTACAAAAAGTACGCAACCCATGACCAGTCTTCTGCTCTGGGATTTTAATGTCTGAATAAACCTTTAACACAAAGCAGCTAGCAGCATTTACACTGGGTACAATAAGACATTATAAATCTCATCTACACACACACACACACATACAGATGTGATATAGATTTACCTCCTGGGGTCATGGGAACTTCCACTGAGAACTTCTCTCTTGAAAGTAAGGTTCTCCAGCTGACGCCATGGAACACCTAGGTGAGTGAGGTGTGCGGCGCGCGCGCAACACACACACCAACACACACAACCACACACACACACACACCACACACACCACACACACACACACACACACCACACACACAGCACTTTTTGAACTGAAAGAGGCTCACAACTTCAAACTGAGATACAAACAGACACAGAAGCTTGAGAAGGCAGAAACACACTCCGGCTGGATATGAACTTCCCTGTACCATCCAAGAGAGTTAGGATTGGTTTTGCAACACCCCCAAAACAGAAAGAATAGGAGATGAGTGAGGAGGAGGGAGTGAAGAGAAAGAGGGAAGAGAGGAAAGAGGGAGACATGAGTAAGGGTCCTCTGATCAGATCCAGAACCCAGCGGGCTCGTCAGGAACCTCTTCCCCAGCTGAATGACCTCACCCTTCGAAAGAGGAGAGAAGGGAGGGGGAAGGTTTTTTCTTCCCTTCTTTCCCATCCTCTTTTACGAACCATCACTCCTCTTTAAATAACAACCAAGCCCCGTGGGTGAGAAAGTCTCCTCAATATGTGTGTGTGTGTGGTGTGGTGTGTGTGTGTGTTGTGTGTGTGTGTGTGTGTGGTGTGTGTGTGTGTGTGTGTGTGCGTGTTGTGTGTGTGGTGTGTGTGTGTGGTGTTTAAAATCCTCCCCAGGTGCAGGGAAGCAGAAAAAGTTCTGAGTCCGGCGGGTTTTACCAAGCTGGTAGGCCAAGTGAGGCGAGTATGTTGTGTGTGTGTGGGATAGTGATGAGAGTGTGTGTGAAGTAAAGTTTCCTCCTCTCCTGTAGCCAGGCTAAGACCGCTCCCCTCCCTCCCTGACCGCTTCCTCCTCCCTCGAGGAGTAGCTTCTGCTCTGGCTCTGTGGCTGGGAGAAAGGGAGGAGGGTGAGTGGGA
>NW_019945935.1:27026-30420 GCF_002910315.2 Salvelinus sp. IW2-2015 | reverse complement strand
TCCTCAAGGTGTTGAGGCGGATCTTCGGCCTCCTCAACGAAGGCACGACTTTGTCCAGAAGTCAGCCTCCACGACTACCTAAAGATAAATAATAATATATATTATAATATACATTGTGTCAACATCCATTATTACAGCGGTAGCACAATCACACCATATCATAAATCATTTAACATTACAACTTATTAGCTCGTCAACATTTCAGCTTATATCAAGTTTGTACACCAACTAAAACTGTGTTCATCCCTGATGCTGATTGCTGACAGCTGTATATCGACCGTATCCCAAACGTATGACAAAAACTTATATTTACTTTCAATTACCGTTGAAACCTGTTTTATAACGCATAGGCACCCTCGGGTGTGTGAGTATGGACAATATCCACGGCTAAGATCTGTATTCACTCACTCCGCCTTGCGTACTAAGACAAGCCCTTACCTCGGTATATTGGCCATATTACCACACCCCCCTCGTGTATTAATCGCATAGGAAAAATAATCTGTGGCAGGCTCTAAACATCGATAGAGTTATTTTTTTATTTATATTGAGATACTATGTGATGCTGTCGCAAAATAAAACCAAACTTAAACTCAAAAAGAAAAATCCGACTTCGTTACTCTCAGGAAAACTGATGCGAAGGCAGTAACTGCCTGCACATACTTGAGCACATACACCATTTTATATGTGTTTTGCTCGAACTTATAACGTGATGTAGTACCACAGTACACTAAAGTCCAAATAGAGTGTTGATTTAACGGATTCATGGTGGTCGTGACGTTCACACCTCATAAACCGTCCTAAGAACCCCAACAGAAAAATGCTTTAATATTTCACACCAGCATGAGTTAAAAACATTCCTATTACTGTTTTAGTGGGGTGTGTGTTTGTGATGTGTGTGTGTGTGTGTGTGTGTGTGTGTGTCATATCTTACCCAGCATCTTGCTGAGGACAGCATTGTGGAGGTCTGGGTTCTGAACGGCCAGTCGTTTCCTCTCGTCTTTAGCCCAAACCATGAAGGCGTTCATTGGCCGACGGATCCTCGACTCACCCCCTGCTTTCCCCTCAACGCTGCCCAGGGAAGGTGCTTCTGGGTGGGTCGAGTCAGGGCTTCCCACCCCTGTCCCTGGTTCAGCTCCGGCCCCTATCTTGGCCTCTGTGCGTCCCCCAGCAGAGCCACGATCTCCAGATCCTCCATAAAGGGGGGTCTGGTCGAAGGGTCCTAGCCCACGATCAGAGCCTGGGCTGGGGGAAGAAACCCATGGATACCCCCCGGCTTCGTCCCGGCCTGGTGGAGATCTGGCCTCACGACAGTAACTAGACTCAGATATATTCATTCCAGCTTAAACAAACTCCCGTTTAGTTGTCGTTGTTGAAGTTGTTGTGTTAACTTCTGTCTGTGTTCTTTTGTGTTTCTCGACACGGACAACGAGGAAAAGGCTAAAGGTTTTAAAAAGTAACAATGTTCAGAGAAACTGAAAGAGACGGAGGTAAGAGAAGCAGAAAGCCCAAAGCAAAGCATTGACCTCTGAAGGGTGTGGGAAGGTTCAGTAGAAACCTGTGTCCTATAGGTTCCACGACTCTTTCTCTCTCTCTCTCTCTCTCTCTCTCTTTCTCTCTCTTTCTCTCTCTTTCTCTCTCTTTCTCTCTCTTGGTTTTCCAGAACCTCTTGTAAAAGAGCGTGGTGTGTGTGTTTCTCCTCTGTTATCCTCCAGGGCTGGACAATTTGAAAGTTGTGGTGAGGCTTGATAAACCCGTGGTGTAAATATATACCCAGCCTAAACCAATCAGACGCCAGGGAGACTAGCAGGGCGAGCGGGAGGGGTCGGCAGTGGGAGAGTTCCCCCTCTTTTCCTCCTCCTCCCTCCCTCCCTGCCCCCACCCCCACCTCCCACTCCCTCCTTGTCCGCAAACAAGTCAATGGATTACTGTTCCAACCATTTACAGAACATTATTGACAAATGTAACAGAGAGGGAAAATGGATAAATCCATTTCTGGCTGTGGGGGGTTATTAAAATGGAGATGTTTTCCTCCTTGTGCTCCTTTAAACCCAGGAAGGTTACAAGATCAAATCCTAACAGAGGACCCTTTAAACATGTTACACCACGGTTAAGATGGGAACTTTTCCGAGGACAAGTGGCCCGGATAAAACCGTTTTGTTTTTCGTAGAGCTCGGTGAGCGTTAGGTTGTCCTAATGAATTTTTTGCATACAACCTTACACACACACTCTTTCTGGGTGGGCAGGAGTTACTAGGCTGTTGGAACATTCCTCAGCACATTTGAAGGAATTTCACAACAACAACAAAAATAATATTTTTTTCTTAGTATTTCATTACTTTAACGGAAAGTTGACTAACAGGTGAAACAGTGGTTACATTTAATTTACATTTTGGTAATGTTTTAGGGAACGTTCTCCAATGGTTTAACATTGGGAACGTTCTCCAACTGGTTTGACATTGGGAACGTTCTCCAACTGGTTTGATATTGGGAACTCTTCTCCAACTGGTTTAACATTGGGAACGTTCTCCAACTTGGTTTGAACATTGGAATCGTTCTCCAACTGGTTTGATATTGGGAACGATTCTCCAACTGGTTTGACATTGGGAACGTTCTCCAACTGTGTTTTTATATTGGAACGTCTCCCAACTGGTTTGACATTGGGAACTTCTCCAACTGGTTTGACATTGGAGTTCTCAACTGGTTTAACATGGGAACGTTCTCCAACTGGTTTTGACATTTGAACGTTCTCCAACTGGCTTTGATATTTGGGAACGTTCTCCAACTGTTTTGCACATGGGAACGTTCTCAACTGGTTTGATCATTGGGAACGTTTCTCCAAACTGGTTTAACTGGGAACGCTTCTCCAACTGGTTTGAATTGGCGAACGTTCTCCAACTGGCTTTGACATTGGGAACGTTCTCCCAACTAGGTGTTTGACATGTGGAGGCTCTCCAACTGGTTTGACATTGGAACGTTCTCCAACTGGTTTGATATTGGGAACGTTGTCTCCAACGTGGTTTTGGACATGGGAACGTTCCTCCAAACTGGTTTGACTTGGAACTTCTCACTGTTTGACATTGGAACGTTCTCACACTGGGTTTGACATTTGGGTACGTTCTCCAACTGGTTTGACAGTGGAACGTTCTCCAAACTGGTTTGACTTGGAACGTCTCCCAACTGGTTTGACATTTGGAACGTTCTCCAACTGGTTTGACATTGGGAACGTTCTCCAACTGGGTTTGACATTGGGAATGTTTCTCCAACTGGTTTGACATTGGGAACGTTTTCTCCACTGGTTTGACATTGGGAACGTTCTCCAACTGTGTTTGACAATTGGGAACGTTTCTCCAAACTGGTTTGGGACATTGGGAACGTTCTCCAACTTGGTTTGACAC
>NW_019945935.1:9398-26807 GCF_002910315.2 Salvelinus sp. IW2-2015 | reverse complement strand
TCCTATCCGCATCGCGCTCACATTAGAGAGAGGAATCTGAGAAGGGCCATTGTTTCTCTCTACTAAAAACTCAACACACCACACACACACACACACACACACACACACCACACCACACACTCACACCACACCACACACACACACCACACACACACACACACACACACACACACACACACCACACACACACACCACACACACAACACACACACACACACACACACACACACACACACACACACACACCACACAACACACACACACACCACACACAACACACACACACACACACACAGCTTCCCCAGCCACAGCTTCCCCCATTGTTTCTCTGTCTCTCCCCTACCTTCCTCTGCCTTCCCGCCTCCTTCCCCCAGAGTCCCTATCCCAACCCCCCTCTCCCCCGCCCTTCCCTCCCCTCTCCTCCCATCATCTTGAGCTATGGCTGTGTGAAAAAGAGACCACACTCAAAGCCTGCTATCGTTAGCGGCAGCCTTCTCTCTCTCTTCTTCTCTCTCTCTCTCTCTCTCTCTCTCTCTCTCTCTCCTCTCTCTCTCTCTCTTCTCTCTCTCTCGACATTGGGAACGTTCTCCAACTGGTTTGACATTGGGAACGTTCTCCAACTGGTTTGACATTGGGAATGTTCTCCAACTGGTTTGACATTGGGAATGTTCTCAAATAGTTCAGAGAACATTAAGAAACAACGTTCTTCTGTGGGAATTTCACTACTTCAGCACAATGTTTCCAACAGGTTTCCTCACGGTTCTATTTAAAGTAGTGTTCCTAAATTGTTCCGAGAACGTTAAGAAAACTTTCCATAAAAAAAACACCCCCAAAAATGTTTGTAACGTACAGTGAACAGTCTAAGAATGTTATGTTATTTAAAAACATATTAATATACAATTTAGCTTAACAGTATATAAATTACAACATTCTAGTAACTATCTGTAGATATGATTTGGGATTATCCAAATCAAGTGAAACACAAATTGAACTATGTGAACCCTTCGGAATTACCTGGACTTCTGCATAATTTCATAGATATCATCCTAACCAACCTGCCCTCCAAATACACCTCTGGTGTCTTCAACCAATCAGAGATCACTGCCTCATTGCTTGCGGTCAAATGAACACCCCTCATCACTGTCAAACGCTCCCTAAAACACTTCAGCGAGCAGGCCTTTCTAATCGACCTGGCCCGAGTATCCTGGAAGGATATTGACCTCATCCCATCAGTAGAAGATGCCTGGTCATTCTTTAAAAGTGCTTTCCTCACCATCTTAAATAAGCATGCCCCATTCAAAAAAAATGTAGAACCAGGAACAGACATAGTCCTGGGTTCACTCGAGACCTGAGACCCTTGACCAGCACAAAAACCTCCTGTGGCATACGGCATTAGCATCGAATATCCCCCGCGATATGCAACTTTCAGGGAAGTTAGGAACCAATATACACAGGCAGTTAGGAAAGCAAAGGCTAGCTTTTTCAAACAGAAATTTGCATCCTGCAGCACAAACTCCAAAAAGTTTTGGGACACTGTAAAGTCAATGGAGAATAAGAGCACCTCCTCCCAGCTGCCTACTGCACTGAGGATAGGAAACACTGTCACCACCGATAAATTCACAATAATTGAGAATTTCAATAAGCCTTTTTCTAACAGCTGGCCATGCTTTCCACCTGGCTAGGCCCTACCCCAGTCAACAGCCCTGCACCCCCCACAGCAACTTGCTCAAGCCTCCCRCATTTCTCCTTCACCCAAATCCAGATAGCTGCAAAATCTGGACCCCTACAATCAGCCGGGCTTGACAATCTGGACCCTCTCTTTCTAAAATGATCTGCCAAAATTGTTGCAACTCCTATTACTAGCCTGTTCAACCTGTCTTTCGTATCGTCTGAGATCCCCAAAGATTGGAAAGCTGCCGAGGTCATCCCCCTCTTCAAAGGGGGTGACACTCTAGACCCAAACTGCTACAGACCTATATACATCCTACCCTGACTTTCTAAGGTCTTCGAAAGTTAACAAACAGATTACCGACCATTTCGAATCCCACCGTACCTTCTCCGCTATGCAATCTGGTTTCAGAGCTGGTCATGGGTGCACCTCAGCCACGCTCAAGGTCCTAAACGATATTATAACCGCCATTGATAAGAGACAATACTGTGCAGCTGTATTCATCGACCTGGCCAAGGCTTTCAACTCTGTCAATCACCACATTCTTCTTGGCAGACTCAACAGCCTTGGTTTCTCAAATGACTGCCTCGCCTGGTTCACCAACTACTTCTCCGATAGAGTTCAGTGTGTCAAATCGGAGGGACTGTTGTCCGGACCTCTAGCAGTCTCTATGGGGGTGCCACATGGTTCAATTCTCGGGCTGATTCTTTCTCTGTATACATCAATGATGTCGCTCTTGCTGCTGGTGATTCTCTGATCTACCTCTACGCAGACGACACCATTCTGTATACTTCTGGCCCTTCTTTGGACGCTGTGTTAACTAACCTCCAGACGAGCTTCAATGCCATACAACTCTCCTTCCGTGGCCTCCAACTGCTCTTAAATGCTAGTAAAACTAAATGCATGCTCTTCAACTGATCGCTGCCCGCACCTGCCCGCCCGTCCATCATCACTACTCTGGACGGTTCTGACTTAGAATATGTGGATAACTATACACATACCTAGGTTGTCTGGTTTTAGACTGTTTAAAACAACCCCCCTCTTCCTTCCAGCCTGACATTTAAGGCACCTCCAAATCCAAAATTAAATCTAGAAGCGCTTCCTAATTCGCAACAAAGGCATTCTTTCACTCGCTGCCAAAACATCGTCGTAACTGACCAATCCTACCGAATCCTAGACTTCATGCGATCGTAATTTACTAAAAATACCTCCACCACCGACTCAACAAACTTGGATGCAGTCTATCACCCAAAGTGCCATCCGTGTTACGTCACAACGACCCATATCTATACCCCTCACCACTGCAATCTGTAGCCCCTCGTTGGCTGGCCTTCACCTTCCATACTCCGTCGCCAACAAGCCACTTGGCGCCAGGTCATCTACAGTCTCTGCCCTAGTATACTGTCCGCCGCCTTTATCCTCAGCTCACGGTCACATAGCATCACGCCTCCCACCTGTAACCCTCTCCTTGGTGCCGCCCCCATCACACGTCTCCATCCAGAAGTATAGCTTCACTGGTCACTCACCCAAAGCCAATTCCTTCCATTTGATCCTAATGCCATTTCTCTCCCACTTTTAAAACGCAGCTGCTCATGAGCAGCTCACCATAAGAACTCACTGTGCATCCCCCTGCCTTAACATATACGCCCGCATTCTGTAAATAAAGCCCATCCAACTACCATACCCGCATGCCTGCAATTTATGTACCTTATCTTGCTCCCTTTGCTCCCACAGTTATCTCACTTCCGCACATCATCTTCTGAGCACCCATCTACCATTTTCCACCAAGACTGTTTACCAATCTGCTTATAATATGTAATTAACTCCTCGTACCCTTCACCACATCCGGGCTCGCCACCCATTCCACCCGGCCTAATTTAGCTTGCCTTAACCCTCCCTTATTCCTTACCCCTCCCACCTCATTTGCCACTCACTGTAACTAGACTTTTTGTTGTTCTTTTTGTTCTATAATCTCACCCTTAACACCCTAAAAAACCTCGCTTACTTTGACCTTTTGGATATCAAATGCCCAGTTGGTCACATTTTGTTTGTTTCCCATCGAATGCGGTCGCCTGTTTCCTCGCAGCTCACATCTTCATACACAACTCACACCCAAACATACGAGGCCGAAACAAGAGCTGCCAATCTAGACTAATGGGTCCAGGAACGTACCGTCTGCATGTGGACGTATGGGGAATCTAATAAATACAATGAACTACAGATGTGCTATTACACAGCCTGCGCATCAGAGTGATATGTGCTTAAAGACACTGTATTAATTGACTTGTATGTTTTGTTTAATTCCATGTGTAACTCGTGTTGTTGTTTGTGTCAAACCTGCTCCTTGCTTTTATCTTGGCCAGGTCGCAGTTGCAAATGAGCTAAATTGTTCTCAACTAGCCTACCACTGGTTAAATAAAGGTGAAATTAGATAAAAAGTTAAACATAAATAAATAAATAAAAGACAGGGATTTTTACTACGGCTCAAATATCAGACGAATTGTGGAAACCTGAAGCTGAGTTTAAATGGTATTTGGCTACAATGGTGTAGTGTAAATCTCCCCGACTGTTCAAATTATAGTACATCACACTACTATATGTGTGTTACCCGTATTAGTACTACAAATATCTCATACGAGTGTCAGTACATCACCCCTACATCACCCTACTATAATTATATAACTATAGTATATTAATATTAAACATCAGCACACAATCACATACTAAATACTTACGATAACATATATCAGTATATCACATCAACCTTAGGCAGTGACCGTAGTGCTCAGGACCCCAGAGAGCGAGAGAACCCCGCTGGTCTTCATGCATGGGAAGAACAGGGCACATACCATACTTTAATCTGATATATTATCTATATACCAATCACTTACCATACTAACTGATAAACATATTAGCCTATACATCACTACTCAAATAAACTCAAACAATTATACGCCGATGGGGCAGTCGAAAGGTAAAGTATTATCAGTCACCTACGCATAGTTTCCTGACAACTTAAAAAGATAAGAGAGAGAGTGCCTGTAATTTTTTCATCATAGTACAACTTCACGCTATGACAGACTAGGAAATTTTATTTTTTTTCCCCAGAAAATCACATTAAGTAGGAGGACTTTTTAAATGAATGCACTACGCATATCTACTATCTGTCATTATGAGTTTACATCAGATATTATCATATCTTACTCTTACTATATATATGGGTAACACAACTAACTTGGGATATATCGCCATTAATATATACGTATAATAATAGTAATAAGACCACCACATTCCATGTCTTCACCTACTTCATACTCACAACCGATTTTACTATAAAATATATATACTATAACACAATGCAATTATTATCAATAACTATATACTAATAAGGACATATAAATAGATTCACAGGTTCAGTTACCATAGTAGTACTAATATACCTAGTATATATCCATTAGCATTCTTGCAATTCAATACATGTCACCCATACTTCTCTACCTAAGGGCATGGAGAGTACAGATCTACCACAGGTGGTGCAGGGCTACACAGGTCCTGTAAGATTGGTTCGCAATTACCAACTATCCCAATCCCACGATATTTATGGTTCTAGGGCGGGATACCTTTTATATTATCACTCCTCACCTGTATTAATACATATATTTATGTGGCATGACCTACTACTAATATCTTATTAATACTAAATAATATACACACTCACATACTATAATAAAACTTATGATATTACAACTACTACCTACTTACGTAAGCATACGACTCACTAACTGAATATATCAGTGTCTGGTGGAAGTCCCATTTTACATTGATTGAATTAACCTACCGATGGTGCTGCAAGATGCTTCCTCTTCAATAAGCAAACGCCTCTATTACTTACAATCCGGCGGACGCGGGATTCTGTCTGTTTAGCGCTTCAGCAATAACGGGCGACCGACGACTTGCGCAGGAGCCTAGTACTAGATGATCTGTATCGAGATGAGTGATGTAGTCATGACTGATAGGAGACGAAATAGAGTGGGCGACCAGACCCCACGCGCGTCAAATAAAATGCCGAGATACGAGGCACCCACCTCATGGGGGCGCTGGTAGAGCTCATTGAGTAGTGCTCAGTTCGGCCGTGTAACAGCTCACTCTCTAGGTCATGTTAATTTAATGATCGAGCATGGATGTTAGTTAGAAGAACCCGATTCCCAGGGAATAAGCTTAAGCTTGCAATCTGTTCTACTTTAGGCAGTAAATAAAGAGGCATTAACTGAGCGTATGCCATTCCTTCGAGTGGACGTTTTCTCGCTCTCGGCAGCGTGTTGGCCAGCGGCTTGTGTAGGTAAACATTACGTTAGTCTTCAGCGCTACAAGTTTTAGATAGGTCAGCTGGAGTTCCTACCGCTGTTAGCACGCTGCGACATCGTCTTAGGTTGTAGAACAGGAACACACAATCAACGTAGCAAATAGCGAGTGTCGTGACCATGTCGTCTCCTGACGTTGTGTGAACTCATATTCGGGCTTACAACAGATAGCTAACCATGTGAAGCTCCAAGTAAGGAAGTTGTGTATGACGTCAGTAGGATCCACACATTGTCAGACTGGCGCACTGAGCGATGATAAGCACGTCGTGGTGGGTTGTAGTGCGCTGTTGTTCTGTTGTGTCTCTCCTATAATGATGTTTTGTCCAGATTGAAATTATGATGTCAGTAGCAACGCTACAGTCGTTCTAGTCTCATGCGACACCTGCACACGTAGTGGTTCTCGCCAACTCAGACAAAGAGGCAGCTGTCAGAGGTGTATGTCCTCTGATCTGAGAATCCATAACTTAGGTAGCGTGTCATACACAGGAATAATCTAAGCCTACCAATTCAACTACTGGTCTAATGTACAGGCTGGTCCTCCGAGGCACAGCTCTTAAGTAGCGGTATTCGAGTACATGTGAATGGGTTAACAGGCGAGTGCTGCGTGGTCGTAGTCTTGGAAAATGTCTACAGAAGATTTACTCTGGTGGCGTAAACTTCACTGAGAGAGAGGGCAGAGTAAGATCAGGATGAGAGGAAGGGGAGGACCGGCACGAAAGAGGAAGAAGGGGACCAGAGAGTAGAGAGGGTTACTGAGTAGCCGAGGAGTAGGAGAGGAAAGAGTGACAGGAGGCAGAGTTCATATTGTATGGGGCACGGGAGGAAGCGAATGGAAGGGAGGCGATGAGAGGGACGACACAGAGTATGTCCGATGAGATGCGAGACCCTTTCACTCATTCACAACAGAGATGGTATATAGATCTAGAGTGGATTATCATGATCGAGGTGCTATGCGAGTATTATTAGAGCGAGTGTGATGAGTGGGCTATGATAGAGCGAATGTTATCATATGTGCGCCAGATGATGTAAGAGGCATAGAGCAACTCTCATGCCGACGAGGACTGAGAGTCGATATGGTGTCCAGAAGAGAGACTGGCTGCAATGCAGCACTCATGATATGATTGGGGAGGGCACAGATATTGGAATATGAGAAGAAATAAGGAAGAGAGCGCACTTAATGAGATGTACATATACTTCAATACATTCGACAGATGAGTGGTGAGCGGAGTCAGTGGTACATATAAAGCTGAGAGAACCAGTACCCCATCAGGTGATTCAGATCTAGTGCTAGCTCTTGTCTGGCGACCGGCCACGTCAAGGAATGGATCTCCGTGAGTGACAGAAATTACATATACCTGCACGCTTGAGCAGACAATATATGACTCCTAAGTTCAAATGTAGTGTCTTTCAGGTGCTCTCAGGTTCGTGCTTTAGATCATCAGTGTTACCAGCGTAAATTAGCCACTTCTACGCTAAAGTCATATACTCATCAACGTGGATATGTGGGATGGAGATGATCTTGCAGAAGATGAGTATGCGCATAAAGATGACATCACTTATAGACCTCGGCTTGTTAGAAGATAAGCTACTTGTAGTCTGAATCAGTATCACAACTAGTGCTAGTGATGGAGCAAGTGCGAGCAGGTAGCTTGTCTGTGTCACGGTGTATCTGTATTGGAGAGAGCATGGGCGGCTCAGTGCTCTGAATCACAGGTGAGTAATGGAGGGACCTGTGGAGCTGCTGATCACCTCACGAGTGTGAGTAGCGGAGCATCAAGGTTTACAGTGGGTCTGTCACGAGTGCTTGTTATGGATGGCACTGTCCAATGGCTGTCCGCTCCATGGTGTGTTTGTACTGTGACATGCTCGAGTCTGGTCATGTCACGGTGTTGTAATGTATAGCGAGCACTGGATCGGGCCCCTGATGTCAAAGGGTCCTCGCTGTGTTACAGAGAGCAGCTTGATATATATGTTCGTGAGTGCATGGCTGTTGTATGGATATCACATTGAGGTTGCTGACATGTAATCTGATGTCAGAGCGACTGCATGTTGTCTATCGTCACTAGTCCATCCTGAGCTCGCTTGTCTTCAGTTGTCTCTGTCTACTGCGAGACTCTTCGTCGCCTTGCTCTCTCTCTACGGTCTTGTAACCTCTCTGTCATGCCTAACTCGTACTGCGCATGAGAGCGATTCTCTTATTGGAGCAACTCGGAATGGCCTGTCTGTCACGGTGGTTCGTATGGATGGCACTGGCACGTGCTGTTTCTGTCACGTGTCTTGTACGAGCACTGGACGGTGTCTGGTGCACGGTGTTTTCGTATCCGGAGCGACTGGACGGCTGTTCCTGTCACATGTGTTGTATTGGAGCAACTGGTCGTTGTCTGTCACGTAGTGTTGCTAGGAACCTGTCTCCGGCTGTCTGTCACGGTGTTGTACGTGATACACTGGTCCGGCTCCTTTGTCCTGTCACAGATGTCTGCTATGGAGCATGCGAGTATCATGGCGTCTGTCTTCATCAGCTGATTGTATGGAACGAGTCGGACTGTGTTCAACGGAGTGGTGCTACGGAGCACATGCGTCGCATGGCTCTTGTTCATGAGTTGGTATGTGCAGAGTGAGTGGGACGGCGTCTTGTCACATGGTTTTGTATTGGAGCCTGGTCGGCTGGTGTGTCTTCACAGTTCGGTTTCGTATTGTGAGCACTGGAAGCGGCTGTCTGTAGGGACATTGACAGGTAGGAGCTATTCTGCTCGATTACTCAAATGACATGGCAGAAGCCTCATAGGGTCACAGAGGTCAGAATAATAGTTATATGCACTATGTAGGGAAAAAGATGTGCCATATTCAGGACATAGCATCGAGATCTTCTCGTAGTTAGATACCTGGTAGAAAGGCAATAAGCAAACGGTTGGATTCAATACAGTCATAGCTAATAAGTTCTGCGTTCTCTATAATTAACTGGGTATCCAGTTAACAAAGGTTTTGAGGTACTTTGAGCTTGTGAGAGTTACTCGTATGTGAGTCTGGAGGTTAGAGCTTGTATTGATGTGTAGTGTTAACAATATAGGTTTTGTGTTCACTTTGTCCGGTGGCGACTTTCACATCACTATTCAGCCACGTGTCGTGTCTAACTTGTCGTGAAGATCACGCAGTTGTTGCTCAGATGTCTGAGAGGCGTTCCATGCCTCAGTCGCATTTACTGAGCTCATACTCTTTCCACTCTCTCGCTGCACACAACTAAATAACAAAGTCTCTGGGGGTCCGGGCGCGCCTTCTATGATCTGTACCTGCATTAACCATTAGAGATAATGTGTATCTCTGCCGTTGTTACGCAGGGGCCCAAAACAAAATTTGGCTGTCCTTTACACATGAACAGGGAAATTACAAGCAGAGGGATAGAGACTCTCTTCGTCATTCTCACATCGAGACCAGCGTTCACCGTCCTGTGAGACGACTCTCATACTCTATACTCAATATACAATGTGGGCCCTGCGGGCTGTCTACTCTCTCGCACATCAGCCCTTCCGAATTCACCAATCACTATAGCCACTCGATGCACATACCTCCATAAAAGAGTGACAAACGGCCTCTAAGCATTCCCACCTCATCCCTCACCCTCCTCAGGAACCATGAAGGTAGGTGTAGGGAGAAGGGGGGAAATAAAAGACTTAAACAAGACAAGTACAGGTAGATACGCGACAGATGAAGGGAAGAAAAACATCAAAGAGAGGAGGAGAGAGCTATAGGAATCGCTTGTTTGAGATGGTTTGTCTCTGGTGCAGTAGCCTTAGGTTGGTAACACCGCTGCCGTATATATTTTTTTTTTCTTTGTCAGTCTTAGCGGGCAGTTACGTACCACCGTAATGGCTTTCTGGTCCGCTCGGCCCCGCCACCGGTTCTTGGGACCGCTCGCTTCATACCAGCACACGAACTGGCGTCATTCGATCTTCTACACTCACACTCCAATCACAGACAGCGGATGCGATGGCTGGTTGCACTTCATTCTCCCTCAGAAACTCATATCTGCAACCAGGCGCATGTGAATTAATATTACAGCATTCAAGACTAAAATCAGTAAGGACAAGGGACCTACGCTCGAACTTTCTTATGCTTACGCATAACAAACCTGACGACGAGCGCACAGGCATGGTCATATACTATCTACTCAAAAACGAAGCACTATTGTACTAATGATTTTCCACTCATCTACACACTCCCACACGCAACAGCACTGGCTGGGTCTGTTTTCTAATTCCGACACTCACAATAGATGCAGGGAGGAAACTGGACTGGCTTTCTCGAGACATTGCTCGTCACACAGGTAGTGACTATGAGGCGGTCATAAGGCTGCTCAACTAGCGCGAGTTACACGACCTGGTTATAATCTCTCATAGTGAAATAAATATTGTGTCAAAGCGTTCCGGGCTAACCATAAAATTGAAACCGCGGATATCAGGGTGATACATCTCGTCTATGTGTGCCTCACACACACACTGATGCATTCTCTCAAACACATCGACAATGTGTACGTCCGCATCTATAAGAGAGACCCCGTACGTGCAATCATATGAGAGTGTATGTCGGAGGGCATGCCCTTGATATAAGCAGTATTCACTACGCTTTTGTCTGCTCAGGGGAACCAGGTCGGATAACGGTCTTAGACTGACTCTTATTGCTGGTCACGTGGGGATCCTCTCCAGGCTTGTTCATGGTGCTTTCCTATATGTATCTCAATGGTCTGTGAGCACTCACGCATGACACTGCCGCGAACATGCGTTATGACGTGGGGCGTTAAAGCAGTGCTATCATACGCGATTCTTTGCAAGTGACTGCGATACAGCCTGTCCAGCGGGCTACATCTAATCAGAGTGCCAATCCTTCAATACTTTTCGAGGATACCCCGTCCACCGGTGCTTGACAAGGACACGGAGGGGCTACATTCTGCTCCTCACCACGAGAGAGGAGCGATGAACAGCCTTATGGAGGGGCATAATGTGTTAGGGAGACGGGATAGATGTAGCAGAGAGTGATCATTTGGTGTCATCTCCTGAACGAGAGGATAGTATTAACGAAAAATACAACTACTCAACGCAACCCACACCCACGCACAGACACGCACACCCAATTGTTCAAATAAAAGTCGCATCATAATCCCACCCCATACACCCACCACACCCCCACCCAATCATCACATCCCCACAAAGTACATTAGAAAATACACAACATACACACATATTCACGAGCACGACATTACAGTAATCCAGCACTGTCAGCAGACACCACACTACACTAATTGCATGCGCATTGCACAAATTTTGCACACACTATGATTGCCCCCAAGTACAGATATCGTGCGGCTAACGGGCTCGGGGCTTTCATTTGGGGCGCGGGGTGGTGTGGGGTCGATGTGGTGTGTTGTGTTGTCCGTTGTGTGTGTGGGTGTGTGAGTGTGTGTTGTGTGTATGTGTGGCTGTGTTTTTATGTAGTGTTGTGCTGTGCGTGTCGTGTGTCTGTGGCGTGTGGTGACCTGTGTTGTGTGGTATAGAGCGTGTTTGTTGATTACTCCTGTTCTAGAGCACGGCATTCTCTCTGGCCTACTCTAGTCCTGGCGCCTTCCGTGTCCGAGCTGAGTGTCTCTTAGATACGACTGGGGTGTGGCCTGCTGACTATCATAGATCTCCTTCGCTGGTTCAGTTCTTCGACTGAGACCCGTGTCGGCCTCATTCTTGACCAAAGGGACCAGCGCCTGGCGAACAGGGCTGTTGCACATCCTTTCTTGGCGGTCCACGGTCGTGCCGGTGTGCCTCGGTCACTCCCCGTGGAGTGGAGGATAAACCGTCTCGGCTATCTTTATCTCATGTGCTCTGAGTGTACATTTGTTCATGGATGCGGCTAATTGTTTACCTGTGCTGCGGTGGGTCAATACACAGGTAATGCTCGCCGGGTAGTTGATACGCAGACAGCCCTGCCCCTCTCTAGGCGTAGTCTCTGTCGACGAACTACCACAAGCTCCTCTCTAGGAGAAGTCTGAATGTCCAAGACCCAGGCAATAACTCTCGGCCAGAAGTAGTCTGAAGTGTCGAAGAACATACAGCCCGCCTGCTGTCTCAGGAGTGTCGAGTGTTAGAAAACAGACAGCAGCTTCATCGTAGGAAGTGTATGAAATGAGAAAATCATAACCGCCACTGTCTCGTTCAGGTAGTAGTCTGATGTAGAAGAATACGAAGCCTGCCTCTGCTCAGGATAGTCTGAGTGTCAGAAAAAAAACTCCTCGTAGGTGTTTGAAAGTTAAAGAAAGAGCTGCCGTTAGATTTGACGTGAATTAATAAACCGAACCTGATATAAGCACAATCATTTCATAAGTTCTCGTTGGGAGAGAGAGAGTTAGAGAGAGAGAGAGAGTAAGAGTAGAGGAGTAGAGAGAGAGATTAAGGGAAAAAGAGAAGGAGTAGGAGAGAAAGCGATTGGAAGAATGATAGAGAGGAGATGGAAAAGAAAAAAGTGAGAGAAATTAGAGTGATAGAGAAGAGAGGAAGCAAGGATGTAATGGGTGGAAAGAAGAGAGGAGAAAGTGAAGAAGAAGAGGGAGTAGATGGAGGTAGATAGGATATGAGAAGAGAGAGGGAGAGAGCGAGAGAGGAAGAGAGGAGAGAGCGAGAACTGACCATTTTTTACGACGCACTTATTGAAAAATGTTAGACTGAGCTTAACCTAGGATTCCAACATTCTTGTACGTAATGCAATTGTATTTGATGGAGGCGCTGAAGGGAGGTCGTGCTATAATAATGTAGGAACGAGCAATGGACTGGCATCAAACTTGAAACCAATGTTATTGATGCCGCCCAATGGGGAAATCGCTCCACAAAGACGTTACCTCGACGAGCATCCTCAAATAATATCGCGATCGCCAACACCTCCTGTGCCCTGTAATGCTAATATCTTTCAACACACATAGCTATTCAGTCTACCTCCGTCAATCATAGGATATTTTGTTACTTAAGATCTATCTCATCATCGTTAAAAGTTTATCAGTTCACATACTGCCTCTCTGTCTAATGCTAGTGAATAATATTCTCACTTGAGGGTAACCAATCCCTGACTCTTTTTGAAAAGGTTAGCTAATCGCAGAGAACAAATACGTTACATTAACAGTAGGAGATCTTTTTATATTATTTACCGAGTATGGCGGCATTGTTTTCGACCTAAAGGATTGATAAAAGATATGATCCTTTCAATAATTGTCTATGGGCGAAGTACAGCCAGCAGAACATAGTAGAAATGAGCATTAATCGGCAATAAACGAAGAATCATGAAAAAAACAGCATGAATGCAATGATGTTTGGTGTATAACGATGAGATTTTTTAATTACTGGGTCCTCCGGATTATTTACTACTCTCGGCCTCGCTCTCCTCCGCTCTTTCATCTCTTATTCATCTATCTCACATCTTTTCTTCAAACTCTCACAAAACCTCTCTCTTATTGCCCCTCCTCTCTCTTCCTCATTCTTCATCGTCGCTCGTCGTCGTCCTTCTTCTCTCTTCAGTAATTCTCCTCTCTCTTTCGGTTCTGGCTGTATCTCACTATCATCATGTTGTTTCGATTTCTTCTCTGTCTCATCTCTCTCCTCTTCATCTTCCTCCATCTTCTCTTCTCCTTCTCCTCTCTCTCTTCCTCTCCTCTCTCTCTTCTCCCTCTCCTTCTCTTCTTCCTTTCTTTTCTTCTCTTCTTCTAAGGTTTTACTGGTTAGTAATAGTTCATGCACAAAGGGCATACTGCACAAATCAATCCTGGGTTTGGAGAGAGAGAGAAGCACACACACTCTCTGCGTGCGACACTGCTGCTATACATTCCCCAGTAATCTGGGTCTAAAAATTGGATTATGTTTTCTTCTTTGTGGTGTTACTCGAGCGGACATATGTGCTCTTATATGTCATACATTTTGGCAGGAAGAGTTCGGAAAAGAGCAGTTCAGTTCCTGCTATTGGTTGGGGGCAAGTGTCACAATAGCTGTTTCTCTTGAGAGCCATTCTCTCTCTGTGTTGAGCATGGTCTCTGCACTAGTGGTTGTTAGTCGTCGGCACCATGGCCCTCGGCACCCCCACAGTCTGCGTGAAGGGTTTTAAGCAGCTGCTCTCGAGCAGCCGGCTTAAGCCATGTATTTCCATTGTTATAGATCCTGTGTATCACATGCAGGGCTTTCGTTAGATTATCCTACTGCGGCTCCGACCTTATGGGTTTATTCGGTCATGGTTTTGGGGTGTTAGATAGGTTTTAACGAGTGGCAACACGTAGCTACTTCTGGCTTGTGTCAACACATTTTGACTATAATGGAGGGCATTGTAGTTCCACAAGAGTCACTGTTTATTTAAGAGGGTTTCGGTTAAGTAGAATTTGGAGGGGAGGGTTAGGGATTACACGCAGTTAGGTTTGAGGTTAGGTGAGGTCAGTTTAGGGTAGGAAGGATTTTGAATGGGACGAGATATGGCTGTGGGTCCACTAGGTAGTGTACAACGTTGTTCTGCGCGTGATAGTTGAAGTGTGTGTGTGACTGTATTTCACATATTGTCTCATAGACATCCCAATATGCGTGGGAGCTCCTCTTATAGCTAGGTCGATCCCTTGATAATATGTCGGAGCTGGGATTGGTTCCCAGGGTCTGTGGTTGATCATTCAGAGACAACGTAGAGGAGTCTGACATACAGAGCTGAGAGGTGTGGAAATATGAACTGTGTTCCAGAATGACACCTATCCTATATAGTGCCCTGAGCACTTATGGCTAAGTTCTAAAGCCATTTGGGATGCCTGTCTGTAGTTGGACTTGAGTATATATCCGGCGTTCGTCTTGGCTTTCTTATCCTACTGTTGGCTTTCTATGTGGCCTAAGGAACTAGAGCACAGTCTTACTTAACTCGCTCCTCTTAATGTTCTCCTCTCCGCCTCGTCCCTTTTCCCACCTCTCTCCAAACTCTACCTTCCCTCTACTCACCGTCTCCACACCCTCTATCCTTCTGCACCGGTCTTCCACCTCCTAGTATCCCTCCCTAACCTCTTCATCTCCGCTCCAATCTTCGCCCTCTTGCAACCTACTCTTCCACCCCTCCCTCCACCGTCTGGTCCCCTTCTAAAACCTCTCAACCTTCTCTCCCCTCTGTCTGGCGTGTAGCGTTCATCTATGTTTTTGTCTTAATAGTGTAGTGTTCATTGCCATAGGGGACAACATTTTGGATGGTCACTCCACACCTCCCCCACCTACTCTATGTGTTTTAAATAATTTCGGGTGGTGTTGAGAAGTACATTCCGGGAAGCCAACTCCATCTGTTTATTACCACGGATTAATCAAGGATCTGAGAGCTCGTCGCTCTTGGTGCTTTTCCTCTGCACGGGGCAGCATAGAGAAACACAGCTACAGTTAGAGGGTATCCCTGTTAGTGGCCTATCCTTGGCTTGAGACACACACCGCAGCGGAATTATCGCGCGCAGACAAGTACCTAACAAACACGAAGTTGTAGACTCATAGAACACACAGTTGTCGAGTATTATCCAGGAAACCTTGTGTGCGGTATGGCAAACTTACAGGAGATGTGGGCAAATGCAAGCCCTCATAACCCAACACAACTACACGACAGCACTCACACACCAGCTCAACGGAACAAGTACCACACCAACGCAGACGACTGCGGTGAGGACACAGCCGTTTGATGAAAGATGGGAACGGGGCGTTTGATATACAATTATGGGTGGGGTCACGAGAGAAGAAGGCAGCGCAATCAGATGAGAGGCGGAGAGGAGAGGATAAGGGGTAGAGGTTTTTTGTTTGGCCAGTATAGTATGAAGAGTTGTCATGAGATTCATGTATTGAGGGAGGAGATGGAGAGATGGGATGAGGGTCCTTACAGAATGTATTTATCAGTAGAGTATTAGTTGTCCGAGATCATGCGGGCTTATTGTCGGCAGCGAGGAGAGGGGAAGTATTGACGGGTACTAGATGACTGTCCACTTGTACCCAGAGAGCACAGCGTGTTAAGCGCAGAGCAATTATGAGGGGAAGAAGATGTATGGCAGAGAGAGAGGCGCAGCATCAATTGAGGGAGGGAGGAGAGAAGAGGAACTGAGGGTCTGACAGATGACTTGATTCGTTTTGTAACCAACGAGATAGTTATTGCATTAGTGACAGAAGAACTTCTGTGGGCTGCGTTAATTGCGCTCACTCTGGCAAACTCTGACAAGAAAAGTGGTCCGGCACTCACCCATCCGAACTGGTCTGTCGCTCTCCTTCCGTTTAAAAAACTCCTTCCCCATTATGAATGCATTCACGTACTTCCACCACCCATTTCTTCTCATCTTATTAGTTTTCCGTTGGCCTGTGGTTGATTTCATGTAGGTGCCTTCTTAGTAAGTCATTCATCAAGATATGGGTGGTGGTTACGTGAGGCAGGCTCTTGCCCTGTTTAACTATGTTGGCACTCTCCACCGGTGTTGTTTATGGCAGACATGGACGGGCTGTCTCGTCATGGTGTATGTACTGCGAACATGGTGACGCGCTGTATTTCTGTCACGGTGTTGTATGGAGACCACTGGCGGCTGTCTGGTCCTCGCGTGTTGACTCGGACGTCATCTGGACGGTCTGTCTGTCATGTGTTGTATGTGACCCGGATGGTAGTCTGCTTCACCGGTGTTGTAGGGCACTGGACGGTCGTCATGGATGGTGGTTATGGAGCATGGAACGGATCTGTCACGGTGTTGTATGGGAGGCCACTGGATACGATGTCTGTCCACGGTGTTTGTACTGGAACACGGTCGCTGTCCTGTCACGGTGTTGTATGAGAACACTGTTCGGCTATCTGTCGTCACGTGTTGTATGGAAGCACTGGTCGGTGAGACTTGTACAGCTGTCACGGTCGTGTACCGAGCACATTGGATGGCTGTCGTACGGTGTTGTAGGAGCATGGTGGCTGCTGTACGGTGTTGTTGCAACTGGACGGCTTCGTCACTGGTGTTTGGTAATGGAGCATTGGATCGGTTGTTGCATATCCGACGTGTTGTACGAGCACTGGATCGGCGTTGTCACGTGTCAATTATAGAATGTCAGCTTGGGTCTGGTAATTGTACCTCACGGTGTTGTACGGACCCTGGTCCGGGATTAGCCTCTGTCTGTCACGGTGTTGTACGGAACACGTGGTACGTGCTTATTCTGATACAGCAGTCTTGTATGGTAGACATGCTGAGGCAGACTGTCTGTCAAAGTGTTGTTGGACACTGGTCGGTACTGTTGTCACGGTGTTGGTTGGAGCACCTGTGGATGCATACTTCCAGTGTTTGTATTGCGACACGGGGCGGTCTGTCAATGTGGTATGGAGCACTGAGCGCTGTCTGCTACG
>NW_019945935.1:0-9373 GCF_002910315.2 Salvelinus sp. IW2-2015 | reverse complement strand
ACTACTATATACTATATATATACATATATATACATCACTACCATATACTATATATGTATATATATATACATCACTACCATATACTATATATGTATATATATATATATATATCACTACCATATACTATATATATATATACATCACTACTATATACTTTATATATATATATATATACATCACTACTATATACGTGTCTGGTGGAGTCCCATTTACATTGATTGAATTAACCTACCATGGTGCTGCAATGTCTCTCTTTCACTCAGTCTGTCCTTGGGCAACGGCCCGACTTGCGCAGTCAAATAAAATGACGATAGACAATGTTGTGATTTTTGTTAATTAAAAACATTTGATTTTAACATTATGTCTCTGATGCGTTTCTTCATCACCAACATGAAAGAGTCACGTTCTGACCTTAGTTCCTTTTCTATGTCTTTGTGCTAGGTTGGTCAGGGCGTGAGTTAGGGTGGGTAGTCTATGTTATTTTTTCTATGTTGTTATATTTCTGTGTTTTGGCCTGGTGTGGTTCTCAATCAGAGGCAGCTGTCGATCGTTGTCTCTGATTGAGAATCATACTTAGGTAGCCTGTTTTCCCCATTTTGGTTGTGGGTGTTTATTTTCTGTGTTAGTGTCTGTTCACCTTGCAGAACTGTTTAGTTTTCTCCTCATTGTTATTTTTGTGTAGTGTTCAGTTTGCAATTAAAATATGACGAACACTTACCACGCTGCATTTTGGTCCTCTTCTCCTTCCACCAGACGAGAATCGTTACAGAAAGACAGGTTTAAGCATAGTGATAATTTGTTTGTTTCTCTCTTAGGTTGCTACAGTGTCAAAAGATTATTCCAGTCGTCCCAGCAACGGTTGGCCTTTTGGATGTGTTGCATATTATTAATAAAAGTCTTTCACTTTCACTATTTAGTCCCAATGCATTTCTGTTGAGTGATTATTGTATACAGAGCCTTCAGAAAGTATTCATACCCCTTGACTTATTCCACATTTTTGTTGTTATAGCCTGAATTCAAAATGGATTAAATAAATAAAAAAATGTCACCCATCTACACACAATACCCCATAATGTGTTTAGACATTTTTTGCAAGTGTATTGAAAATATCCCATTTAATAAGTATTCACATGTTAGAATCACCTTGGCAGCGATTACAGCTGTGAGTCTTTCTGGATAAAATTTGCACACCTGGATTGTACAATATTTGCTAATTATTCAAGTTCTGTGTAATTAATTCTTGCCATAGATTATCAAGCAGATTTAAGTCAAAACTCTGCCATTCAGGAACATTCCCTGTCTTGATAACTCGATAACTTGATAACTAGATTTGGCCTTGTGTTTTAGGATATTGTCCTGCTGAAAAGTGAATTAATCTCCCAGTGTCTGGTGGAAAGCAGACTGAACCAGGTTTTCCTATAGGATTTTGCCTGTGCTTAGCTCCATTCTGTACATTTTTTATCCTGAAAAACTCACCAGTCCTTAACGATTACAAGCATAGTAAGTTAATTGCTTTGCCAATTTTTTATAGTATTACTTTAGTGCATTGTTGCAAACAGGATGGATGTTTTGAAATATTTTTATTCTGTACAGGCTTCCTTCTTTTCACTATGTCAATTAGGTTAGTATCGTGGTGTAACTACAATGTTGTTGATCCATCCTCAGTTCTCTCCTTTCACATCCATTAAACTCTGGAACTGTTTTAAAGTCACCATTGGCCTCATGGTGAAATCCCTGAGCAGTTTCCTTCCTCTCCGGCAACTGAGTTATGAAGTATGCCTGTATCTTTGTAGTGACTGGGTGTATTGATACACCATCCAAAGTCTAACGAATAACTTCACCATGCTCAAAGGGATATTCAATGTTAGTTTTTATTTTTTTCCCCATCTACCTTGTTAGCCTTGTTAGCTAGCTTTGGCTAACCCACAATCTGACAGAAAGTGTCTCCTGTTTTTAACTCCTCATATAATCTCTGTTCGTTGGCCAACTAGCCATCTTATCATTGGCATAAATAGTGAACAGATTCATCAAATGTGTGTGGAAATAGCTGACTAGCTATCACATTAGGTTGCCACTAGATAAGCTGGCTAATCTAGCTAGGTAGCCTCAGTGTCAACCATGTAGCTAGCTAACGTTAGCTAGATCTCTGGCAAAACGGAGGGGGGAGGAGACTGTACRAGCCAAGAGAAGAAAATACCCTTCGAAGTGGAAAGGAGAGAAGGGATGGTTGGAAGGTCAATCAGTTTTTTTTATAGAAGGGATACGGTTTTGTCAAAAATTTACTTTTCGTGGGCAAGTTAGGATAATGAACGTTTGTAAGCAGGTTAGGATAATTAATGTAGCAGATTAGGAGGAGAAGGTTAAGGTTAGTAAAGAAGAGTTAGGGTTAGCTAAAATGCACAAAAAAATTATACTTTTGACATCAATTTAATTCCATGGTGAAATGTGTGTGATTTGCATACTAGTAACATGATTAATATGGACATTTCTGTACTGATTGTTTGACGGTCGGAACACTTTCCTATTCATCCTGAGTGAGAAAAAAAAAATCCCACTTGGTGTAAACATTTTTTGTAAAAAAAAAAYAAGGTTTTATTGTGAAATGAATAGAAACGCCTTGGGCTTATTATTTTGGCGAGATTGAGCCCTCTCGCTTCGCCCCTTCCTCTCCGCCTTAGTCCTGCTTTCCAAACAAAGTCTTTCAAGATACATTTTCGCCATCTGGTTGGTATTGTCATCGGAAACAACTTAGTCCTTTTTTCGAACAGWCTAAAGGTGATTTATCTATTTTTAGAAGCATTCTGACACCAAATCAGATATGAGGAGTTAAAAACAGGAGACTCTTTCTATCAGATTGTGGGTTAGCCAAAGCTAGCTAACAAGGCTAACAAGGCTAACAAGGCTAACAAGGCTAACAAAGCTAACAAGGCTAACAAGGTAGATGGGGAAGCATTCTGTACAATAGAAACCAAGTATTTCTTCGTTTACCACTGTAAAGCTGCTGTGGCGATTTACCTGACACTTCGAAATAACGTTGCGGTACTGTTTTATTTGTTTACTATTGACGTTATCCAAAAAGTGTCTGGTAGGGTCATTTCTTATCAAGGAAAATTAATAAATGTCTCATGTCCATATTTTAAATGTGTAATAACATCAAGTCTATCCGGACATGGTGTTATTTGTGTCCAGAAGTGCTTGGGCTAGAATCAAACCCAACACGCAAGGTCTATATAAAGCAGCACTTCTCTAGCAGCCATGGGAGCCGCAAAGACCACTCCAGGCCACGTCTGGACAACATTTTTGACAGTTCATTCATAACCTCTAGATACGTACACTAACAGGGGAAACTCCAGTCAAACTCCAGGGGCCTGATTTGGTGTCACAATGTTTCTCCGTCTCTAGCAAACACAGCTTTGATTAATGAAATTACATTCTAAACTAAAGATCGTGATTAGGTGATTATTGGAGTCAGGTGTGTTAGCTGGGTGCTGGGGCAAAACTGTGACACCAATCAGGCCCTTCGAGGACTGGAATTGCCCACCCCTGAAAGACACTTGTGTGTCGTAGCCTAGTGGAGACCAATATCTATCTTGTGTTATTAAGATTGATGTGTTTGGCTGTCAGATACATGTTTGTATATTTGAATGTCGCAGTAATAAGACCTAAGCCTAGCGAGAGAGAGAGAGAGAGAGAGAGAGAGAGAGAGAGAGAGAGAGAGAGAGAGAGAGAGAGAATACTATTTTAATATAGCCCTGATCCCAATGACTCGACTGCCCCCCATTGGAGAGAAACAGAACTGCACATTTTTAGCCAATCACAATGCTTATTTGAATTTCCCGATGAAATCAGTAAATTTTTCCACAACGAAAGAGAGATCAAGTTAAGATCTGTACACACACTAGGGTACGGGACAGAAAGGCATGAAGAGCTAGCTTCACCGTACAGGCTACAAACAGTCACCTTTCCTATTCTCTCTCTCCCTCCTCCTCCCTCCTCACTCTCTCTATCCACCTCTCCTCTCACTTCTCTCTCCCTATCTCTCCATCTCTCCCCTCCTCTCTCTTAATCTCCTCCATCCCTATCTCTCATCTCCATCTCTCTTWATCTCTTCCCTCTCTCTCTCTCCATCCTTCTCCCTCCTCACTCTCTCTATCCACCTCTCCTCTCACTTCTCTCTCCCTATCTCTCCATCTCTACCCTCCTCTCTGTTTATCTCCTCCCTCCCTCCCTATCTCTCATCTCCATCTCTATTTATCTCCTCCCTCTCTCTCTCCCGCCTCTTCCTCTCTCCGCTGTCTCTCTCATTCCCATCTCTGTGTCATTTGGGATGCAGACAGGTGTTTTCGGGAAACAGAAGACACTGTTGTTTTAACCCTTAGCCTACAATGGTCGCGCCCACCCCACCCCACCCCCCACCCTCGTGGAAATCTAATTAATAAAATAATCCCCATCAAAATCTGTCCGTTTATTAAGATATGTGGTTTTACATGGGCTGCGTCTCAATCCACCACATATCGCCCTTCCTCATCTGCGGTGGAAAGTGGCAGAGCTATAGCTAGTGTTTATCAGTCCATGAGACATCCCGATAAATTCAGTCTTTTCTCCCGAAAAACATCTGTAGCATCCAAACGGTGTTTGTCTACAAACTATTATGACCTATAAATAACACTATAATACTATAAACTATTATGACCTATAAATAACACTATAATACTATAAACTATTATGACCTATAAATAGACACTATAACTACTAAAAACTATTATGAACCTAATCATAGACCATATATGCCTTATAGCAACTATTAACTGACCATATAAAGTACTGCACTATAATACTATACAACTATTGAATGATCGCTATAAATAAGACACTTATACTATAGGAAACTATTACTAACCTATAAATAACACTATAATACTATAAACTATTATGACCTATAAATAACACTATAATACTATAAACTATTATGACCTATAAATAACACATTAATACTATAAACTATTACTCGACAGACAGCTGGTGTTTTCTGTTTTGCTCTGAGACACACACAAGAATCACACGTTTAAAAAAAAAAGTATATATGGAGATAGTTTAGTGCCTAAAATAAGGGAATAAATACTTTTATTGGCTAATAGCAGTAAGGACTATCTGTTGTTCAATGTGTTTCTATTGGCTAATAGCAGTAAGGACTATCTGTTATTCAATGTGTTTCTATTGGCTAATAGCAGTAAGGACTATCCGTTATTCTATGTGTTTCTATTGGTTAATAGCAGTAAGGACTATCCGTTATTCAATGTGTTTCTATTGGTTAATAGCAGTAAGGACTGTCTGTTATTCAATGTGTTTCTATTGGTTAATAGCAGTAAGGACTGTTATTCAATGTGTTTCTATGGGCTAGTAATGCCAAATTCAATGTTTCATCCAATCATTTTTGTATATGTTTTATTGATACATTACGGGGTCTTAAAAAAAAAATTAAAAACGAATAGCTAAATTATTATTGGTATGACTATCTTAAAACAATTCCGTATGTTAGCTTGTGTTTGTGCCTGTGTGTGTGTGTGTGGTGTGTGGTGTGTACGGATCCCTTCCGGGAACTTTCCATCACACCACAGCAATTAAATCAAAAATAACCGCACTCCATTAAAGAAATACACCCCCAGGCCAGAATTTTTATATTACCTAAAACCCAACCACACAATTACTACCCCACATCTACACAACTAACACACACACTACACACACACACTATCAATAACCAAAAAACCACAAAACTCGTCACAGCAAATTTACCAACACATTCAAAGCACACACACACCACTCACCGGAACTTATATCGTACTATTCCCATGGACTTAGTATTGTATAATCATGAAACGTCCCCTTCCGCGCTCATACATACCGAATCTTGTTCGATTATTGTTACAATGCCGATTAAGGTGACGTGTGAGTAAGACTGTGGACATAGATGATAGATTTTAAGAACTCTCGAGCCTCCTTGTGGAAATATGCAGCAGACGAGTCACGGATCAACTGTTACCCGTGAGTAATTCATTGTGTCCTGTGTGTCTACTCTTATCTCGAGGCTACTTCACTCTCTCTTTTGTTTCTGAAGGTTCATACCAACATGTGTTTCGCGTACGTGTGTGTTGGGTCTCGTCGTTCCCAAAGTGGCCATAATACAACGACACTGCGTGTAATTGGAGGATAAGACTAAATAAATCCCTATATAACGCATTCACCTGCATCCTATCCTCAATGAGATCATTCATGACCACTGTGACAAAGAATGTGATGTGTGGTGTGTTGTGAGTGTGTATGTGGTGTGTGTGGGTGTGTGTGAGTGTGTAGTATGTAAGGTAAAGATGTGTGTGTGTTGAATGTGTGTTGATGTGTGATATTGCTCTGTCGTGGTTTGTGTTCCGTGATAGTGTGGGTGCCCTGTGAGTGTCGTTATAGAACATACACAGGGAGATCACTGGTACTGGAGAAAAACAAATCATACTCCGCACCAACCATGGGACGTGCGAAAAAGAGAAAAATTGTGGAAGAGGTCCACGCTTTTGGGATTGGAACTGTGGAGAAAAACTGATCCTGACTTCTTGATAGATCCTAGGGTTTCTCTGGACACCATGCCAGTAATCACACCGAAATGGTAAATCGACGTCTCTCACATTCGGACCCATGCCCAACGTCCCATCCCTAAGCACAGCTTTACAGGCAAAGCATCCAGCAATTTAAAGACCAAAAACGGAACCAACATCCCTCACCCTTCACTGTTCACCACCACGCTCCGTAAATGTTAGCCACTTTACAAGCATTACGTTACCTCCATCACTTCACCAAAACCCTTCAACCCCTATCTCACTAACGTTTATATCACAGCTACATCACCTTTATAAACTACCTCAATATCCGACCCCAATTGGTCCACCCTCCCTCCCTTCAAAACACCTTTCCCCACCGCTCCTCCAACTGTCAAATTCCCCATAACCACCACAAATGCACATCCTCTCTGCACACCGACGCCCCCCTACCCCCCCTCTACACTACACTCGGACCCACACACACACTTCACATCCTCAACTAGCAGGTCCCTCTTAACTTAAACCCCTTCCAACTCACCATACCACCTAAACCAACTTAACATCTCTTTATAAACCCTCTATCTATACAAAGCTCCACACCCTCAACACTACTCCATTTCCACCACATGGCCATCCGTGTCACCAAAACCATCACTACAACGTCCCACCCATTTTCCATGGCCATCCACAAATCAGGAATAGCGCTCACCATCACTCACATCCCACACAACACCCCCAGTCACCACCTCCCTCCACACCATATCACGCCCTCCCTGCGCTGCATTTCTCACACCAACACCCCTTCGCCACCCCTCCTTCTCCTCTCTCACTCTCCATATGTACCCGAATAACTGCCAAAGCCTTCACGCTAAAGACTATCCCTAAACAAAGCATCAACTGCAACACACCCAACTGACAACACACTCCTCCATCCACTCTCCCTCCGTTCACCGTTCCTCACCACCCCTTCACTCTCCAGCCCCCCAACCTTATCCTACTCTCCCTATCCGTTACTCGACTCTTCACCCTTCCCCAGCTCTCCATCTGCACCTACCCGTTATCTCCATGTCACCACCTCGTGCGGCGTCCCCGGGGGCACCTGCCACTTGCTCCGTGCCCTTTTCACCCTCCCTCCCTTCCACTTTGCTCAACCATCGCAGCTCATACAATTACCCTAACTGGGCCTACCCTCCCACTCCAAACTAAAGTCACAAACAATCCGATACAAAATCCTTTCTCACATCCACACATTACAACTCTCACCTCTGACACTTAACCGCCCCTCATTCGTACACCAGGGTCCTCCAACAACACTCCCTTCAACTATCACCATCTTCACCCTGCAAACCTCTCTCCTCAGCTATACCAAAACGAGTACGCACCTCGCACATACAGCCGTCTCAAACCCCCATTTACACCCCTCCTAACCTCCGTTTCTACATCACCATCCACTTCCTCTCCTCTTCTCACACTACATACTCCCTCCCTTACCACCTCCAGCCTAACCCGCCTGCTGTCTTATTGAAACACTGTTCATGTCGCCCATCACCAAGCGTACCTCAATCATAGCTAACAACATACACAGGGTCCAGCTCCTAACGACCCAAGCACCCCAACCCCCGCCCACACACAAACTCGCGAGATTCACATCATTGACACAACAAAGCAACCAACACAGTTAACACGATACGGTTCTAAGAATCCTGCGGAAGCAAAAACAGCGAATAATGTAGTCCATGAGCAGGATGCAACTACAGAGTGAGGAGATGAGGGGTATGAAGTAGAGGGGCCAGGAGCCAAGAGGCAGATGAAAGGAGGGAGAGAGAAGGAATGAGTTGAGCGCAGATCTATAGTAGAGGTTAATGCGAAGCAGAGGACAACAAAGAACAGGAGGAGAGAAGGAAAAGAGGAGCCCAAGAGGGGAGGAGCAAGGGGGAGGGAGGAGGCGATGAAAGGAGAGAGGAAGACAGAGGGGAGGACGAGGGAGGAGAGTGGAAGTGAGGAGTAGAGGCAGGGAGGGAAGGGAGGCGGGGGAGAGGAGGTAGAAAGAGGGAAGGCAGGGAGGAAGAAGGAGGGAAGAGAAGGAGTGAAAGAGAGGACAGAGAGGAAGGGGCAGACGAACCAGCCTCCCATGGCTGCAGGAGGCGTTGGGAGAGATAGAGTGGAGGAAGGGGGGGGGGGACGAGCAGGAGGAGAGAAGGGAGGAAATGGAGTGAAAGAGCACAGAGTGGAGGGAAGGAGGAGTGGAGTGAGGAGAGGAGGAGGGAAGGGAGGAGAAGGGAGAGAGGGAGGAAAGAGGAGAAAAGGAGGGAGGAGCAGGAGGGAAGAGAAGGGAGAAAGAGAGGGCAAGAGGAGATGGCGAACACCAGCCACATAAACATAGAGCGCTAGACGATTGGGACGAGCAATAACGGAGGAGGGGGGATAGGGGGAAAGGGAGAGCAGAAGACGGGGAGTTGACTGCACTGGCCAGGTTTCTCTGGAGGTCATATAATGTCGCAGGGACAAGAGAGAAGCTGCTGGCCATACAGCCCAAGCTCTAGCGCAGTACACAACTGAGCCTCCTAATTCGACTCGAATGTCTGCCCTCTGTCGCTGGGTTAGCTAGAAATCTAACTCACGCCAGGAAGCAGGTGACTAGAGAGAAGTAAGCAGAGGTACCACTAGCCTACACACAAGTGGTAAATCTTGCCACTGACTCCAGAACACAGCGTGCTGGAAGCACGCAATACTTCACTCCACTCAGAACTATATAACTCATCTCATCTCTAAATTTAGAGTAA
>NW_019945934.1:14938-37227 GCF_002910315.2 Salvelinus sp. IW2-2015 | reverse complement strand
CCATTCTCTATTAGCGGTCCCATCTAGGTTGTCTATACCTGGTGGCAATACAGTCTGGCTACCATTATCTATGGGTCCCATCTTAGGTTGTCTATTACCTAGGTGGCAATACAGTCTGCTACCATTCTCTATAGTTACCATCTAGGTTGTCTATACCTGGTGGTAATACAGTCTGCTACCATTCTCTATAGTTACCATCTAGGTTGTCCTATACCTGGGGTATACAGTCTGCTACCATGTCAATAGGTCCCATCTTAGGTTGTCGATACCTGGTGGCAATACAGTCTGCTACCATTCTCTATAGGGTCCCATCTAGGGTGTCTATACCTGGTGGTAATACAGTCTGCTACCATTTCTTAGTTGTCCCATCTAGGTTGTCTATACCTGGTGGCAGAACAGTCTGCTACCATTATCAATAGGGTCCCATCTAGGTTGTCTATACCTCTATAGCAGGACGTGTTATGCCACCAGGTATAGAGAAACCTAGATGGGACCACTATTGACAATCGTAGCAGACATGTATACCACCAAGTATAACACAACCTTAGGATGGGTAACTAGAGGAATCGGAGGGAGCAGACTATGTATTACCACCGGGTGTTATAGTACGACAACCTAGATTAGGGTAACCTAGTAATAGAGCAGAATCTCTGGTAGGGCAGACGCTTAACGGTATATTATGTCACAATCCAGGGGTTATGAGTACCCACTCAACTCAGTAGGATGTGGTACCTCGATAATGATTAAACGCGTGGTGCGAGCACTAGTATAGCCATCACAGTCTTATTACGGACTAAACACTTATAGATGTCAATATGCCTATTAGAGTGCTCCCATCTAGGTTGGTCTATTACCTGGTGGCAATACCAGTCTGCCTTACCATTTCTCTAATTAGTTCCCATCTAGGTTGTCTAATACACCTTATGATGGAGGCAGACTTAGCAGACTGTATTGCCACCAGGTATAGACAACCTAGATGGGAAACTATTGATAATGTTAGCAGACTGTATTGCCACCAGGTATAGACAACCTAGATGGGACCCTATAGAGAATGGTAGCAGACTGTTTTGCCACCAGGTATAGACAACCTAGATGGGACCCTATAGAGAATGTTAGCAGACTGTATTGCCACCCCTATTTGTCAGATCCTTAACCAAAGCCTAAAGGAGGGTGTGCCCACAGGCGTGTAAGGCAGCTAAAGTAATTCCACTACCTAAAGCACCCTTTTCTGGCACTATCAGCCAACCAATCCGTTTGCTACCTGTTCTTAGTCAACTCACGGAGAGAATTGTGTTTCAACAAATACAAATGCTACTTTTTAAATACTGACTTTCAGTATGCATATAGAGAAGGGCACTCAACTTGTACTGCACTGACTCCGATGACTGATGAATGTTTAAAAGAAATGGATAATAAGATGATAGTTGGAGTTGTATTGTTAAATTTCAGTGCAGCCTTTGATGTTATTGATCATAAATTCTTATTGAAAACATTAATTTGCTATGGCTTCACATCACCTGCCATCACATGATTGGAGAGTTACTTATCCAATAGAACCCAGAGAGTGTTCTTCGGTGGAAGATTGTCTAACATCAGATATGTACAGTGTGGTGTTCCTCAGGGCAGTTGCCTTGGGCCGTTACTCTTCTCTATATTTACAGATGATATCCCACTGGTCTTAAACAAAGCTAAAGTTACTATGTATGTGGATGATTCTCCACTTTACATGTCAGCTCCCAAAGCCAGTGAGCTCACTGAAATTCTAAATAAGGAGTTACAGTCAGTATCAGAACGGGTGATCGATAATAAACTGGTCTTAAATACAGCTAAAACTAAAAGTATGGTATTTGGTGAAAAACATTATTTAAGACCTTAACCTCAAATGGAGTTGTACATGAAGGTTGTGACCATTGAGCAAGTTGAGGAAGCTAAACTCCTAGGAGTAACATTGGATGGTCTGTGATGTCTGTGATGTCTGTGAGTATAACAGAACTCATATGGCAGGCAAAAACCTGAGAAAAAATCCAACCAGGAAGTGGGAAATCTGAGGTTTGTAGTGTTTCAACTCTTTTCCTATCCAAGATACAGTGGAAATGGGGTCATATTGCACTTCCTATGGCTTCCACTACATGTCAACAGTCTTTAGAACCTTGTTTCAGGCTTCTACTGTGAAGGAGGAGCGAATAAGATCTGTTTGACTAATGGGTCTGGCAGAGGCCCTGAGTTAAATCATGCATGCGCCCGTGAGAGCTAGCTGCGTTCCTTTTCATTTCTAAAGACAAAGCAATTGTCCGGTTGGAATATTATTGAAGATTTATGATCAAAACATCCTAAAGATTGATTCTATACATCGTTTGACATGTTTCTACGAACTGTAATGGAACTTTTTGACTTTTCGGCTGGCCTGCGCCTCGTGAATTTGGATTTGTGAACTAAAAGCGCGAACAAAAAGGAGGTATTTGGACATAAATTATGGACTTTATCGAACAAAACAAACATTTATTGTGGAACTGGGATTCCTGGGAGTGCATTCCGATGAAGATCATCAAAGGTAAGTGAATATTTATAATGCTATTTCTGACTTCTGTTGACTCCACAACATGGCGGGTATCTGTATGGCTTGTTTGGGCTCTGAGCGCTGTACTCAGATTATTGCATGGTGTGCTTTTTCCGTAAAGCTTTTTTGAAATCTGACACAGCAGTTGCATTAAGGAGAAGTATATCTTTAATTCCATGCATAAAACTTGTATTTTCATCAACATTTATGATGAGTATTTCTGTAATTTGATGTGGCTCTCTGCACTTTCAGCGGATGTTTGTTTGAGACAATGCATTTCTGACCATAACGCGCCAATGTAAACTGAGATTTTTGGATATAAATATGAACCTTATCGTTTAACTGTTTAACATGACGTCCTATGAGTGCCATCTGATGAAGATCATCAAAGGTTAGTGATTCATTTTCTCTCTATTTCTGCTTTTTGTGACTCCTCTCTTTGGCTGGAAAAATGGCTGTGGTTTTCTGTGACTTGGCGCTGACCTAACATAATCGCATGGTATGCTTTCGTTGTAAAGCCTTTTTGAAATCGGACACTGTGGTAGGATGAACAACAAGTTTATCTTTAAAATGGTGTATAATACTTGTATGTTTGAGGAATTTTAATTATGAGATTTCTGTTGTTTGAATTTGGCGCCCTGCACTTTCACTGGCTGTTGTCAAGTCGATCCCGTTAACGGGATCTCAGCCGTAAGAAGTTTAACGGCACATACAGAACTAACATCAACAACATGCCAGTCTTTCCTGGTTGAGGGTTGAAGAGAGATTAACTGTTTCTCTTCTAGTTTTTATGAGAAAATTACTGTGACAAAAATTCCATATTGTCTGCATAATCAAATAACATTCAGCTCAGACACCCAGACATACCCCACTAGACATGCCACCAGGGGTCTCTTCAGACACCCATACATACCCCACTAGACATGCCACCAGGGGTCTCTTCAGACACCCATACATACCCCACAAGATATGTCACCAGGGGTCTCTTCAGACACCCATACATACCCCACAAGACATGTCACCAGGGGTCTCTTCAGACACCCATACATACCCCACAAGACATTTCACCAGGGGTCTCTTCAGACACCCATACATACCCCACAAGACATGTCACCAGGGGTCTCTTCAGACACCCATACATACCCCACAAGACATGTCACCGAGGGTTTCTTTCACCGTCGCAAAACAAATTCATGCGATGCACAGTTTTATACAGAGCCATGATCGCATGGAACTCCTTCCATCTCAAATTACTCAAGCAACAACAAAATCACATTTAAAAAAATTTAAAAAACAACTCATGGACCAGCAGGGATTGTGAAACACACACAAACACACCACAAAGACACACACATTGCCTTCTTGTATTTTAAGTGTACCAGTGTTTTAGTTATTGTCATGTTTTGTGTTTTTTAGTGTACCCCAGAAAGGGTAGCTTGCGCTTCTGCAAAAGCTAATGGGGATCAAATAAACAAATAACTCGATGTTCCTCTTATAACTCTATGTGTTACCTGCCGGAGGGTACCTTTTATATAACTCTATCGGTTACTTGCAGGAGGAGTACCCTCTTATAACTCTATGGGTTCATGCAGGAGGAGTACCCTCTATAAACTCTATGGGTACACGCAGGAGAAGTACCTCTTAATCTAACTCTCTTTGTTTTTACCGCAGAAGGTATTCCCTCTATATAACTCTATTGGTTACCTGCAGAAGGTATTCCCTCTATATAACTCTATTGGTTACCTGCAGAAGGTGGAAGGCCCATTCGTGGATACTCTGGATCCTGTTGCTACGGAGATCAAGGGTTCGTAACCACGTGTACTCTCTCAGATCGTCCTCAGCAACCGTGGTGATGTCGTTGAAGGAGAGGTCGAGGTTTACGACCTCGGTGACGGTTACCGTGGGAACGTGTCGGTAGTTCCGGGAGGAGCAGTTGCAGAAGAGACGCTCGTCACATTGATCACACGTTGACCTCTTCTCGACCTCTGGGGTTGAACTTTGACCCTGAGAGAAGAAGAGGAGGACCAGCATGGCCAGAGACCCCATTCTGAAAAAGAAAGGAAAGAGAGAAAAAGAGAGGAAGAGAGAGACAAAAAGAGAGAGACTGAAGGATAAAAATGAAGAAAAAGAGATTCTGTAAGGTAGAAGATGTCTGTACTTTCACTCTGACATTACCAACTATGTGGATGAGGATCTATACTCATAAGTGTTAGTGACCTCAATCAAATGAAATCAAACCATCTGAAACCTGATCGTTTTAGACATTTTAAAGTGTTAATTAACAGCTGAAGTCATTCAGAGTTCATCCCAAATGACACCATGTTCTCCATAGACAGACATAGTGCACTACTTTTGACCAGGGACTATAGGAAAATTCAGACCTGAGTTGCGTGTGCACATATGTGACTTGTTTCAGGAAACTAGGCGTAAGTCGCGTGTCACGTCTTCACAGGAGAGACATTTCAACATAAACTTATTTTAAAAAATCAAAATGTGTGTTTTTTTGGCAGAAATGCCTTCTGGAACATGCAAACTTTCATGTGTCTTAATAACAAACGTGTATGCCATCTGTAAATACGAATACAATTGTTAAATTACGAGCCCAGTTGGTTTAGCCACAGAGAAAGGAAAGCAACCTTCCCTCTAGCCATGATTGGCTGAGATAATGCGTGGGCTGGACATGCCAAGAAAATGAGTTCGGATTGGTCTGCCAGGATTGGTCTGCCATATAGCACGCTTCTGTCGATTTGAGCTGGTCAGTATGTGTCGATAATCCTGTCGAACGTAGCTTTTTTGAAAGATATCACGTTGTAGAATATATCACATAGTAGAATATATCACGTAGTAGAGTATATCACGTAGTAGAAAATATCACGTAGTAGAATATATCACGTAGTAGAGTATATCACGTAGTAGAAATTACGTCGTAGAATATATACGTCGGTAGAATATATACGTAGTAGGTATATCACGTAGTTAGAATATATCACGTAGTAGAGTATATACGTAGTTAGAAATATCACGTAGTAGAATATATCACGTAGTAGAATATATCACGTAGTAGAATATATCACGTAGTAGAATATATCACGTAGCAGAATATATCACGTAGTAGAATATATCACGTAGTAGAACTGCATCAGTGTTGCTTTCTGGAGGACTGAGTTTTGAAATCAGTGGAATTAGAGTCTGATAACTAAGGAGATGGAGAAAACACCTGTCTCTGGATTACATCTTCAAACTAAAGGGCAACCGTGGCATCCGTGACCGAGAGGGAGAAGCGTCCATCCATGTATACGGGTAAGATAGTGTCACGCCCTGACCATAGAGAGCCTTGATTCGCTATGGTGTTTCAGGTCAGGGTGTGACTGGGGGGTTATCTAGATGTTATATTTCTATGTGGGGTTCTAGTTACATTTTTCTATGTTGGTGTTTGGTACGATTCCCAATTAGAGGCAGCTGGTAATCGTTGTCTCTAATTGGGGATCATATTTAAGTAGCTATTTTTCCCACCTGAGTTTGTGGGATATTATTTTGTGTGTGTGCACCACGTTGTCACGTTTAGTTGTTCGTTTATTTGATTTATTGTTTTGGCTTAAGTTTCACTTTTGAAATAAAGATGTGGAACCCAGATCACGCTGCACGTTGGTCCGAGTATGCTTACAGTTCTTACGACAACCGTGACAGAGAGTCGAGCTAGCTACATTTTCAGATACGTTTCTAATTTTGTCAGAAAGTTTTTTCATTTCAAGTTAAAGTGTACTGTTAGCTAGCTAGCTGGCTGGCTTGCTAGCTAATGTTACGTGTATGATCTCTGTAGTGATACTATCCGTATCTCAGAGCCATTTGCTTTACTAGTTATAGCCTAATGTTAGCTAGCTAACATTGAACCTGGTTGGTTAGCTACCTGCAGATTCATGCAGGGTAGTAATATTATGGTTTATTGTTTAGCTAGCTAGCTATGTGTCTTAACAAAAGACTCCACTATGCAAGTAACCATTTCAATAGAATGTTCATGATGTCACCGCCACAACTGTTGATATACGTAGCTGGTAAATTCGTTCTGGCTATCTGCTCCGATTTCAGAGCACTCTCATCTCACTGTGCCAGAGCGCAGAATAACTGATGAATTTACGAACGCTCAACACCCGTTGAATGTGGCCCGTGTCAGTAAATGTTAGCAAAAAAAACGTAAATTGTTGCCAACAGCACAGGTGCAATCACCAACGCTCTGAATAACATAAAAACAGCCTAACCAGCTCTGCTAGGGAGGTAAAATGGTCAGAGTGAGGTGTTCTCTCATTTGTGTCTGGAAGTAGCTAGCAAGCTAGCCAACGTTAGCCAGTTAGCTTGGGTGCTTGACTGCTGTTGTCAGTACAGAACTCTCAGATCAACCCTTAAAGAGATGGGTGGGGGCCAAAGCTTAAGAGGGTGTGAACGATGCTGAATGGGTGGAGACAAAGAAGAGCTCTCCAGTAGGTGTCCCAAAACATTCACGGGCCATTTTCTCAAAAGTGAGGTTACAAGTTCATCAACTTTCCAAGCAGAATTACTTTCCCATTGTTCCTCAACTGTAGTGTATGATTTACCATTTTATAGCTCTGAGTCTCTATTTTTATCCAATGTAAAAAAACACGATTTCAAATGTTTATACATCAGACCGAATCGAGCCGGTTGGTCACATATGGAACTTTGTTATCTTTTATGCACTTTTCATCTTGTTCTGACCTTGATTAAAATAATGGGGAAATGCCAGTTCCAGCCAGGTAACTGAAACATGTGGAAATGGCAGTTACAACCAGGTAACTGAACATGTGGAAATGGCAGTTCCAACCAGGTAACTGAAACATGTGGAAATGGCAGTTCCGCCAGGTAACTGTAACATGTGGAAATGGCAGTTCCAACCAGGTAACTGAAACATGTGAAATGGCAGTTCCGCCAGGTAACTGAAACATGGGGAAATGGCAGTTCCAGCCAGGTAACTGAAACATGGGAAATGGCAGTTCCAGCCAGGTAACTGAAACATGGGGAAATGGCAGTTCCAGCCAGGTAACTGAAACATGGGGAAATGCAGTTCCAGCCAGGTAACTGAAACATGGGAAATGGCAGTTCCAGCCAGGTAACTGAAACATGGGGAAATGGCAGTTCCAGCCAGGTAACTGAAACATGGGGAAATGGCAGATCCAGCCAGGTAACTGAAACATGGGGAAATGGCAGTTCCAGCCAGGTAACTGAAACATGGGGAAATGGCAGTTCCAGCCAGGTAACTGAAACATGGGAAATGGCAGTTCCAGCCAGGTAACTGAAACATGGGGAAATGGCAGTTCCAACCAGGTAACTGAAACATAGGGAAATGGCAGTTCCAGCCAGGTAACTGAAACATGGGGAAATGGCAGTTCCAACCAGGTAACTGAAACATAGGAAATGGCAGTTCCAACCAGGAACTGAAGCATGGGGAAATGGCAGTTCCAGCCAGGTAACTGAAACATGGGGAAATGGCAGATCCAGCCAGGTAACTGTAACATGGGAAATGGCAGTTCCAGCCAGGTAACTGTAACATGGGGAAATGGCAGTTCCAGCCAGGTAACTGAAGCATGGGGAAATGGCAGTTCCAGCCAGGTAACTGTAACATGGGGAAATGGCAGTTCCAGCCAGGTAACTGTAACATGGGGAAATGGCAGTTCCAGCCAGGTAACTGTAACATGGGGAAATGGCAGTTCCAGCCAGGTAACTGTAACATAGGGAAATGGCAGTTCCAGCCAGGTAACTGAAACATGTGGAAATGGCAGTTCCAGCCAGGTAACTGTAACATGGGAAATGGCAGATCCAACCAGGTAACTGTAACATGTGGAAATGGCAGTTCCAGCCAGGTAACTGAAACATGTGGAAATGGCAGTTCCAGCCAGGTAACTGAAACATGTGGAAATGGCAGTTCCAGCCAGGTAACGAAACATTGTGGAAATGGCAGTTCCAGCCAGGTAACTGAAACATGTGGAAATGGCAGTTCCAGCCAGGTAACTGAAACATGGGGAAATGGCAGTTCCAACCAGGTAACTGTAACATGGGGAAATGGCAGTTCCAACCAGGTAACTGAAACATAGGGAAATGGCAGTTCCAACCAGGTAACTGAAACATGTGGAAATGGCAGTTCCAGCCAGGTAACTGAAACATGTGGAAATGGCAGTTCCAGCCAGGTAACTGAACATGTGGAAATGGCAGTTCCAACCAGGTAACTGTAACATGTGGAAATGGCAGTGCCAGCAAGTTAGGCATTTGGGAGATTAAAGAAATTGAGGTGTGTCTGCAGATACGCCATTTTCTGACCTCGTTCGAATCCCTGAACTGACTAGTGAAAAACCTGCCAATGTGCCCCTTGAGCAAGGCACTTAACCCGAATTGCTCATGTAAATCTCTCTAGATAGAGCGTCTGCTAAATTACATCTTTTTAAATGTTTCATAGTATAGTTTCTTTTTTTATTCAGTTTAGTCACATGATTTATCCATTTGCAGTATGTTACCATGGTGACCCCATTACACCAGACAGGAAGCTATGACCACTCTGACATGTTACCATGGTATCCCCATTATCACCAGACAGGAAGGTATGACCACTCTGATATGTTACCATGGTAGCCCCGTTACCACCAGACAGGAAGGTATGACCACTCTGACATGTTACCATGGTAGCCCCATTACAGCAGACAGGAAGGTATGACCACTCTGACATGTTACCATGGTAGCCCCGTTACCACCAGACAGGAAGGTATGACCACTCTGACATGTTACCATGGTAGCCCCATTACCAGCAGACAGGAAGTATGACCACTCTGACATGTTACCATGGTAGCCCCGTTACCACCAGACAGGAAGGTATGACCACCTGACATGTTACCATGGTAGCCCCGTTACCACCAGACAGGAAGGTATGACCACTCTGACATGTTACCATGGTAGCCCCATTACCAGCAGACAGGAAGGTATGACCACTCTGACATGTTACCATGGTAACCCGTTACAACCAGACAGGAAGGTATGACCACTCTGACATGTTCAAATCAAATCAAATTGTATTAGTCACATACACATGGTTAGCAGATGGTAATGCGAGTGTAGCGAAATGCTTGTGCTTCTAGTTCCGACAATGCAGTAATAACCAACAGTAATCTAACCTAACAATTCCACAACTACTACCTTACACACACACACAAGTGTGAAGGGATAAGAATATGTACATAAAGATATATGAATGAGTGGTGGTACAGAACGGCATGGCAGATGCAGTAGATGGTATAGAGTACGGTATATACGTATGAGATGAGTACTGTAGGGTATGTAAACATAAAGTGACATAGTTTAAAGTGGCTAGTGGTACATGTATTGCATAAAGATGGCAAGATGCAGTAGATGATATAGAGTACAGTATATACATATGAGATGGGTAATGTAGGGTATGTAAACATTGTATAAGTGGCATTGCTTAAAGTGGCTAGTGGTACATTTTTACATAATTCCATCAATTCCATTTTTAAAGTGGCTGGAGTTGAGTCAGTATGTTGCAGCGGCCGCTAAATGTTAGTGGTGGCTGTTTAACAGTCTGATGGCCTGAGATAGAAGCTGTTTTTCAGTCTCTGTCCCTGCTTTGATGCACCTGTACTGACCTCGCCTTCTGGATGATAGCGGTGAACAGGCAGTGGCTTGGGTGGTTGTTGTCCTTGATGATCTTTATGGCCTTCCTGTGACATCGGGTGGTGTAGGTGTCCTGGAGGGCAGGTAGTTTGCCCCTGGTGATGCGTTCTGCAGACCTCACTACCCTCTGGAGAGCCTTACGGTTGTGGCGGAGCAGTGCCGTACCAGGCGGTGATACAGCCCGACAGGATGCTCTCGATTGTGCATCTGTAGAAGTTTGTGAGTGCTTTTGGTGACAAGCCGAATTTCTTCAGCCTCCTGAGGTTGAAGAGGCGCTGCTGCGCCTTCTTCACAACGCTGTCTGTGTGGGTGGACCAATTCAGTTTGTCCGTGATGTGTACACCGAGGAACTAAAACTTTCCACCTTCTCCACTACTGACCCGTCGATGTGGATAGGGGGTGCTCCCTCTGCTGTTTCCTGAAGTCCACAATCATCTCCTTTGTTTTGTTGACGTTGAGTGTGAGGTTATTTTCCTGACACCACACTCCGAGGGCCCTCACCTCCTCCCTGTAGGCCGTCTCGTCGTTGTTGGTAATCAAGCCTACCACTGTAGTGTCATCCGCAAACTTGATGATTGAGTTGGAGGCGTGCATGGCACGCAGTCGTGGGTGAACAGGGAGTACAGGAGAGGCTCAGAACGCACCCTTGTGGGGCCCCAGTGTTGAGGATCAGCGGGTGGAGATGTTGTTACCTACCCTCACCACCTGGGGGCGGCCCGTCAGGAAGTCCAGGACCCAGTTGCACAGGGCGGGGTCGAGACCCAGGGTCTCGAGCTTGATGACGAGTTTGGAGGGTACTATGGTGTTAAATGCTGAGCTGTAATCGATGAACAGCATTCTCACATGGGTATTCCTCTTGTCCAGATGGGTTAGGGCAGTGTGCAGTGTGGTTGCGATTGCGTCGTCTGTGGACCTATTGGGTCGGTAAGCAAATTGGAGTGGGTCTAGGGTGTCCGGTAGGGTGGAGGTGATATGGTCCTTGACTAGTCTCTCAAAGCACTTCATGATGACGGAAGTGAGTGCTACGGGGCGGTAGTCGTTTAGCTCAGTTACCTTAGCTTTCTTGGGAACAGGAACAATGGTGGCCCTCTTGAAGCATGTGGGAACAGCAGACTGGGATAAGGATTGATTGAATATGTCCGTAAACACACCAGCCAGCTGGTCTGCGCATGCTCTGAGGACGCGGCTGGGAATGCCGTCTGGGCCTGCAGCCTTGCGAGGGTTAACACGTTTAAATGTTTTACTCACCTCGGCTGCAGTGAAGGAGAGCCGCAGGTTTTGGTAGGGGGCCGTGTCAGTGGCACTGTATTGTCCTCAAAGCGGGCAAAAAAGTTGTTTAGCCTGTCTGGGAGCAAGACATCCTGGTCCGCGACGGGGCTGGTTTTCTTTTTGTAATCCGTGATTGACTGTAGACCCTGCCACATACCTCTTGTGTCTGAGCTGTTGAATTGCGACTCGATTTGTCTCTGTACTGAGACTTAGCCTGTTTGATTGCCTTGCGGAGAGAATAGCTACACTGTTTGTATTCGGTCATGCTTCGGTCACCTTGCCCTGGTTAAAAGCAGTGGTTCGCGCTCAGTTTCACGCGAATGCTGCCATCCACGGTTTCTGGTGGAATGTTTTTATCGTTGCTGTGGGTACGACATCGTCAATGCACTTCCTAATGAACTCGCTCACCGAATCAGCATATTCGTCAATATTGTTTGGACGCGATGCGGAACATATTCCAATCTGCGTGATCGAAGCAGTCTTGAAGCGTGGATTCAGATTGGTCGGACCAGCGTTGAACAGACCTGAGCGCGGGAGCTTGTTGTTTGAGTTTCTGTTTGTAGGCTGGAATCAACAAAATGGAGTCGTGGTCAGCTTTTCCGAAAGGGGCGGGGGAGGGCCTTATAAGCGTCGCGGAAATTAGTATAACAATGGTCTAGTGTTTTTCCAGCCCTGGTAGCACAATCGATATGCTGATAGAATTTAGGGAGTTTTGTTTTTAGATTAGCCTTGTTAAAATCCCCAGCTACGATGAATGCAGCCTCAGGGTGTGTGGTTCCAGTTTACAAAGAGTCAGATAAAGTTCGTTCAGGGCCATCGATGTGTCTGCTTGGGGGGGAAATGTATACGGCTGTGATATGATTGACGAGAATTCCCTGGTAGATAATGCGGTCGACATTGATTGTGAGGAGTTCTAGATCAGGTGAGCAGAACGACTTGAGTTCCTGTGTGTTGTTATGATGATCACACCACTTCTCGTTAATCATAAGGCATACCCCCCGCCCCTCTTCTTACCGGAAAGATGTTTGTTTCTGTCGGCGCGATGCATGAAGAAACCAGCTGGCTGCACGACTCCGTTAGCGTCCCTTGAGTTAGCCATGTTTCCGTGAAGCAGAGCACGTTGCAATCCCTGATGTCTCTCTGGAATGCTACCCGTGCTCGGATTTCATCAACCTTATTGTCAAGAGACTGGACATTGGCGAGTAGTATGCTAGGGAGTGGAGCGCGATGTGCCCGTCTCCGAAGCCTGACCACGAGACCGCCTCGTTTTCCCCTTTTTCGGCGTCGCACAGGGTCGCCGGCTGGGATCAGATCCATTGTATTGGGTGGAAGGCAAAACACTGGATCCGTTTCGGGAAAGTCATATTCCTGTAGAACGATGATGAGTTGACGTTAATCGTATATTCAGTAGTTCCTCCCGACTGTATGTAATGAAACCTAAGATTACCTGGGGTACCGATGTAAGAAATAACACGTAAAAAAACAAAATACTGCATATTTTCCAAGGAACACGAAGCGAGGCGGCCATCTCTTTTCGGCGCCGGAAGTTGCGATGTTACCATAGTAACCCCGTTACCACCAGACAGGAAGGTATGACCACTCTGACATGTTACCATGGTAGCCCCATTACCACCAGACAGGAAGGTATGACCACTCTGACATGTTAATACATGTGAAAGTTATCAAAACACTTAGTTTAGAATATCTACATAAATTCAGCAATTGCATTCTTCTCATATGACTCTGAAGGCTACTGACCAATTAAACACTTCCTCCGGCATCTCATCCATACCTCTGTCTGTAGTTATTGAACTCAACCTGCAGGAGGTGTGTTTGTTGTGATTTGTGGGAGGTAACAGTTGCAGGCAAGGCTCTGACAGATGGGCGTGTCTTGGTGGTGGCAAGGACACACCCAAGAAAACACCCCCATCAAACCACACCCCCAAGCCAACTCCCGTCCTTCTGTCATGGCCGCCAGCAGTGCGGTTCCCCTTTTAAGAGCTGCATAGCCGATGCTCCAGTGTGAATGATAGATGTTGAAAGAGCTGGTTAGCCATCCCTCTTTAAGTTTGTCAGTACAAATCCTTTTATTTTGTGTCCTTCCTATTTGGGTTGCTCAACATTTATTTTCACTTCCTAATCTAAGTTGGGTTTTCTTTTAGTTTGTTATCAGGCAAATTTAGTGGCTGTTCATGGGGGGTGTTTAAGACCCTAATCGAGGGTACCCAGCCAGTACCCACTAAGTAGTCACCCACTTTCTGAACCCATTTTAAAAAAAAMCACCTGTTTTGTTCTGGTTGTCAGTGGCTCATTTGTTAGTTCCCTTTTCTGTTGAGCGACGATTGTTGGTTGGTTGGTTGGTTACGTAACAACACAAATAGTTAAAACAGAAAATATAGTTTTGAACAGAAAATAGATTTGTGTACATCTGAAGAAGCAGTGTGGTTAAGATGTGTAAACAGCTTTTCAACCCAAAACATTAGTTCGGTAACACTTTATTTGGATAGTCCATCTGTAGATGCTCTACAGACTATCAGTGACATTTCAACTATCTACTACCCCTAACTCTAACTCTAGCCCTATCCTTAACCTTAACCCTTATCCTAACCCTTAACTTAACCCTTAACCTTAACCCTAACCTTAACCTTAGCAAGCAGTTGCTTATCAACAGAGTTTGTTGATAGTATGATCATCTGTAGATCATAGATGGACTATCCAAATAAAGTGTGACCCGTTTCAGGAAGCTAGGTGTATGTCGTACGTAACTATTTCACAGGAGAGGCATTTGAACGTAAAATTAAAAATTTGTATCGAAATGCGGTTTTGAGCCTAAATGCCTTCTGGAACGTTCATGTGCCTTGTATGTCATCTGTTAATACAAATACAATTGTTAAATAACGAGCCTAGTTGATTTAGCCACGGAAAAAGACAGGAACCTTCCCGCTAGCCATGATTGGCTGAGATAATGGATGTGCCGGACATGCCGAGAGATGAGTTTGGATTGGTCTGCCACGTAGCATGCTTCTGTCTATAACATGAGCTGCTCAGGATGTGTAGATCCTCCTTGCTGACGCCGATTTTTATGAAAGATATAACGTTGTATCCATGGAGAACTGCAGAACGTGTTGCTACCGTTCTCAACAACATTGATGCCATGAATTTAACCGTTTCTATCGACAAAAAAATCAGTTTGGAAGAAGTTGTGACGGACTTTCTGCACACGATCCCCGTGTGAACCGGAGTGAGTTGACACGACGGGTCAAACGAGCTTTAGCTACGAACCCAAATCGGACACAACGCAGGACGTCTTACTTAGTTAAAGGGGTTCCAGTCTGTCGCGACGCGTTCATCCACTTATACGGATTAAAAAGTCTAGCTACGTTTTCAGATATTATACGGTTCAAATGTTTTCGTTGCAAGTTAAAGCGTACTGTTAGCTCGCTAGCAAACGTTAGCTTGCTGGCTCGCTAGCTAACGTTACGTGTATGATCTGTGTGGTAATGTTATTTGTATCTCAGACAGCCATTTGCATTGCTAGTTATAGCCTAATGTTAGCTAGCTAGCTAACATTGAACATAGTTGGTTAGCTTTAGCTTCCTGCAGATTCATACTACAGCATTTCGTGCGTGCTGTCGGCTAGCGATTAAAATTTGTTTAGTACTGTATGGGGTGGAATTATGGTTCATTGTTTAGCTAGCTAGCTACATGTCTAAAGAAAAGACTCCACTTTGCCAGATGATTATATGACCCATCAAGTTAGCCAGGTGTGTCTGGGAGTGATTACAACCATCTATTGTATTTAATGAACATGTCTAGAAAATAGTGACCCATCCACTTAGATAGATGTAGCTGGGGGGTGATTATAGAATTTATTTCACATGACCCATTAATTTAGAGAAGTGTGTCTGGGTAAGCATCATCTATTAATTATAAAATATTTATAAAATATTTTTATCCAGGCACTTTCTATATTTTATAGTGCTACAATGCAAATATGCAAGTAACCATTTCCCTGTACCGTTTACACCTTCTGTATCCTGTTTATGTGACAAATCAACTTAGATGTTATTGGATATAGTTTACCAGAGACGGTAATGTGAAGAACGACATGACCTGCACCAAAATCAGATTTGAGGATAAAGGCCAAAGACCAGATAAAGTGTATTTTTACCAAAGTCAGATTAGGATATAGGCCAAAGACCAGATAAAGTGTATGTTTACCTGGAGTTTTTCCTTATTGTAGGCTACTACTTTCTCCACTCTTAGTCTTGAAATCTTTGTTACAAGTTTATCAACTTTCAAAGTAGAATCACTGTCCCATTGTTCCTCAACTGCAGTGGATCATATACAATTTTCTATCTTTAAGTGTCACAATTTCATATTTTTACTACATTCGACCGAATCGAGGTGGTCGGTCACATTTGTTCTTCTGAAGAAATGTTGTGGTTTTAGATGTTTTCAAAAACAAGACAGTAGAGGTGCAAAACTAGACACAAGCAGATGGAGGACTTTACCTTGACTCTCTGTGTTCTGTTCAAGGTGCTCTGCGATGAGACCTGTTGTAGAGAAACCAGGAGATTAAATGATAAACATAGAGATAGACAGCATGCTTATGGGCAGGGGACTGTGTGTGTTTATGTAAAACCACTTATGCAAAAAGTATCACTTCCTACTGCTCTACTGGTGTGTGACAGAATGCGTGTGTGTGTGTGTGTGTGTGTGTGTGTGTGTGTGTGTGTGTGTGTGGGTGTGGTGTGTGTGGTGTGTGTGTGTGTGTGTGTGTGTGTGTGTGTGATAAAGCAGAAGTCACTAGATTTTGGATGAAATCCCAGATCCTGAGATTAATCATGAGACTACATCTCTAACAAACCTGCTGTCACCACACACACACACACACACACCCACACACACACACCACACACACACACACACACACACACACACCACACACACACACACACACACACACACACACACACACACACACACACACACACACACACACACACACACACACCAAACACACACACACACACACACATTTCCCCTTTAAGTCTAGATCCTTGTGTCCTACCTGTTTAGTGTACTCTGATTGGTTGGGAAAAGGAACTTTACACAAAAACACACACACACACACACAAAATATATGTGTGTGGGTTTTGCTCCTTATCGTGTTTGCACACGGTGAGTTACATGATTGGGGAACTTGAAACAGGGAACTTGTACCTAAATGCTTCACCCAGAAGGAATAGTAAAGATATGCACTGAGGGTTTCGAACATAATGTAGGCCTACACTCATCCAATGACTTGCAGGTACTTCTGGGTAATGTGTTGTTATGTGTTATAACATTTAGACTACGTTACCCAGCAGGCTATGCGGGCGGGGGGGGGGGGGGGCATCAACTCTGGAAATAAAGACCTGGTGGAAACCAACAGGCGCAATAAAATACCTTCTGGTGGAAACCAACAGGCTCAATAAAATACTTCTGGTGGAACCAACAGGCTCAATAAAATACCTTCTGGTGGAAACAACAGGCTCATAAAATACTTCTGGTGAAACACAGGCTCAATAAAATACCTTCTGGTGGAAACCAACAGGCTCAATAAATACTTCTGGTGAAACCAACAGGCTCAATAAAATACCTTCTGGTGGAAACCAACAGGCTCAATAAAATACCTTCTGGTGGAAACCAACAGGCTCAATAAAATACCTTCTGGTGGAAACCAACAGGCTCAATAAATACTTCTGGTGGAAACCAACAGAATCAATAAATACCCTCTGGTGGAAACCAACAGGCTCAATAAAATACCTCTTGGTGGAAACCAACAGAATCAATAAAATACCTTCTGGTGGAAACCAACAGAATCATAAAATACCTTCTGGTGGAAACCAACAGGCTCAATAAAATACCTTCTGGTGAAAACCAACAGGCTCAATAAAATACCTTCTGGTGGAAACCAACAGGCTCAATAAAATACCTTCTGGTGGAAACAACAGGCTCATAAAATACCTTCTGGTGGAACAACAGGCTCAATAAAATAACTTTCTGGTGGAAACCAACAGGCTCAATAAATACCTTCTGGTGGAACCAACAGGCTCAATAAAATACCTTCTGGTGGAAACCAACAGGCTCAATAAAATACCTTCTGGTGGAAACCAACAGAATCAATAAATACCTTCTGGTGGAAACCAACAGGCTCATAAAATACCTTCTGGTGAAACCAACAGAATCAATAAATACCTTCTGTGGAAACCAACAGGCTCAATAAAATACCTCCTGGTGGAAACCAACAGCGTAATAAAATACCTCTGGTGGAAACCAACAGGCTCAATAAAATACCTTCTGGTGGAAACCAACAGGCGCAATAAAATACCTTCTGGTGAAAACCAACAGGCTCAATAAAATACCTTCTGGTGGAAACCAACAGGCTCAATAAAATACCTTCTGGTGGAAACCAACAGGCTCAATAAAATACCTTCTGGTGAAACCAACAGGCTCAATAAAATACCTTCTGGTGGAAACCAACAGGCTCAATAAAATACTTCTGGTGGAAACCAACAGGCTCAATAAAACACTTCTGGTGGAAACCACAGGCTCAATAAAATACCTTCTGGTGGAAACCAACAGGCTCAATAAAATACCTTCTGGTGGAAACCAACAGGCTCAATAAAATACCTTCTGGTGGAAACCAACAGGCTCAATAAAATACTTTCTGTGGAAACCAACAGGCTCAATAAAATACCTTCTGGTGGAAACCAACAGATCAATAAAATACCTTCTGGTGGAAACCAACAGCTCAATAAAATACCTTCTGGTGGAAACCAACAGAATAATAAAATACCTTCTGGTGGAAACCAACAGGCTCAATAATACCTTCTGGTGGAACCAACAGATCAATAAAATACCTTCTGGTGGAAACCAACAGGCTCAATAAAATACCTCCTGGTGGAAACCAACAGGCGTAATAAAATACCTTCTGGTGGAAACCAACAGCTCAATAAAATACCTTCTGGTGGAAACCAACAGGCTCAATAAAATACCTTCTGGTGGAAACCAACAGGCCTCAATAAAATACCTTCTGGTGGAAACCAACAGGCTCAATAAAATACTTCTGGTGGAAACCAACAGGCCAATAAAATACCTTCTGGTGAAACCAACAGGCTCAATAAAATACCTTCTGGTGGAAACCAACAGGCTCAATAAAAATACCTTCTGGGTGAAACCACAAGGCTCAAAAAATAAAAATCCTTCTGGTGGAAACCAACAGGCTCAATAAAATACCTTCTGGTGGAACCAACAGGCTCAATAAAATACCTTCTGGTGGAAACCAACAGGCTCAATAAATACCTTCTGGTGGAAACCAACAGGCTCAATAAAATACCTTCTGGTGGAAACCAACAGGCCTCATAAAATACCTTCTGGTGGAAACCAACACAGGCCTCAATAAAATCCTTCTGGTGGAAACACAGGCTCAATAAAATACTTCTGTGGAAACCAACAGGCTCAATAAAATACTCTGGGGAAACCAACAGACATAAAATACCTTCTGTGGAACCAACAGGCTCAATAAAATACCTTCTGGTGGAAACCAACAGGCTCAATAAAATACCTTCTGGTGGAAACCAACAGGCGTAATAAAATACCTTCTGGTGGAAACCAACAGACTCAATAAAATACCTTCTGGTGGAAACCAACAGGCGCAATAAAATACCTTCTGGTGGAAACCAACAGGCTCAATAATATACCTTCTGGTGGAAACCAACAGGCGCAATAAAACTGTCTACCCATATGGAAAAGAATAATTAAAATCAAATATGAATATTATACGGCAGATTATATTTGAGTGGTGTATTTGTGTATGTGTTAACATATATGCAAACACAATTGATTACATGTTTGTGGTGTTTTTCCTCCATAGATATGGGATGTGTGACCTTAGATGGCTTAGCCTACAGGTGTCTTGTATGGTTTGATGTTTAATACAATACAGGCAGCATATCAAAAAGTCTGATATGACAAGAATCTTGTATGAATCTTGTATGAATCTTGTATGAATCTTGTATGAATCTTGTATGAATCTTGTATGAATCTTGTAAGAATCTTGTATGAATCTTGTATGAATCTTGTATGAATCTTGTAAGAATCTTGTATGAATCTTGTATGAATTTTGTATGAATCTTGTATGAATCTTGTATGAATATTCTGTGAATCTTCTACGAATCTTGCATGAATATTCTGTGAATCTTCTATGAATCTTGCATGAATCTTCTGTGAATCTTCCATGAATTTGCTATGACTCTTGTAAGAATCCTCTATGAATCTTGTATGATTCTTGTATGAATCTTGTATGAATCTTGCATGAATCTTCTGTGAATCTTCCATGAATTTGCTATGACTCTTGTATGTGTATTTGCTGTCATGTGTAAAAGTACCAGGTAGAATATATAATAATCTTGCTAAATTCTTCTATATCTTTTCCATATTGGAAAATCTATGGTAATGAGATGCACTGTCTAATTGCTAGTCATTTTACTGTTGACGGTGGCTATCTGGCTCCATAGTGAAGTTTCCCCTAGCCACAGATCTAGGATCAGCTTCTCCTCCCCCAATCCTAATCTTAACCATTAGTGGGGAAATGCAAAACTGACTCAAGATCAGCGTCTAGGGGCAACGTCAATCTATAATGCCTATCTTTCCCAATCGTTTCAAGGTTTCAGGGTTCTCTACCTTTTCTCTGCTTCCCTCTAGTGGTTGATAGCGTTGTGAACAGGATGGTTTGTGGGGGAAAAACACACATGCACGCTTAAACACACACAGACACACAAAGTATTGAATAAATGCTTTATTAATGGATCATGTTTTAGTACCAGGAAATAACACTTGAAGGTCAACAAGGAAGTGATGTCATCAGTGTTCGACGACCCCGGTACTGTGCAGGTTTTAGTGCCATCCCAGCACTAACTAACAAACCAGATACAGCTAATGAACTAATCATCCAGACTTTGACTATAGATGTTAACAGACTGGATACAGCTAATCATGGGCTCCCGAGTGGCGCGGCGGTCTAAGGCACTGCATCTCAGTGCTAGAGGCGTCACTACAGAACCTGGTTTGATTCCAGGCTGTATCACAACCCGGCCGTGATTAGGAGTCCCATAGGGCGACGAATCATCTAGACTTTGACTATAGCTGTTGACAGTTGTGTTAGTGCTGGGTTGGAACCAATCCCTGCACATCCTGTGGGTCCCAGGGACCAGGATTGAAGAACAGTGACTTTAACCATTATATAGATCACATCCCAAATGGCACCCTATTCCCTATAGGTCACTACTTTTCACACAGGGCTCTGATCTAAAGTAGTGCACTACTTTTCACATAGGGTTCTTATCTAAAGTAGTGCACTACTTTTCACATAGGGTTCTTATCTAAAGTAGTATTGCCAAATTTCAGCAGAGAACATGTTATTTTGACACGTTATTTATAATTGTTGTAACGAATAGAATAAGGTACTAGTTTGGGTAAGGTTTTTTTATTAATATAAAGAAACTATCTATGTGTGCTTATGGCACAGCTTATCCTGCACGAGCTACGGTTGAGAAGGTGCTAGTAAACATAAAAGAATAAACAAATATGAAAATAACATCCAAATACAGGAAAGAGAAACGAAAATTCGGATCTTTGGGGGGCTGAGATCATTGTTCTGCGTCACAAATGGCACCTAATCCCTAGTAGTGACTATTTAGGTATCAGTGAACTATGTGAAAAGTGTGCAACTACTTTAAGATAGACCTATGTGTGATAAAGTAGGGCACACTTACTTAGATCAGACCCATGTGATAAGTAGTTGCACTACTTTAGATAGAACCTATGTGAAAAGTAGTGCTATTTGATAGAACTATGTAAAGTAGTGGCACTACTTTAGATAAGACCTATGTGATAACAGTTGCTACCCTACTGTATAAGAAGACCTATGTGAAAAGTATGCACCTACTTTTAGATAAGAACTATGTAAAGTAGTGACTATTTAGACCCTTAATTAGACTATATAGACCATGTGAAAAGTAGTGCACTATTTAGATCAAGAGCATATGTGAAAGTAGTGCACTACTTTAGATAGAACCCTATGTGAAAGTAGTGCACCTACTTTAGATAAGACCCTATTGAAAAGTAGTGCACTACTTTAGATAGAAGCCCTATGTGAAAAGTAGTGCACTACTTAGATAAGACGCTTGTGAAGTACACTATTTAGAATAACTATAGTGATAAACAGTTAGTCCATATTATGTATCATCAGAACCCTATGTGAAAAGTAGTGCACTACTTTAGATCAAGACTATGTGAAAGTAGTGCACTATTAGATCAGAACGCCTATGTGAAAAGTAAGTGCACTACTTTAGATAGAAACCCTATGTGAAAAGTAGTGCACTATTTAGTGACCTATGTGATAAGTAGTCACTACTTTAGATCAGAGCCTATGTGAAAAGTAGTGCACTTACTTTAGATAGAACCTATGTGAAAAGTAGTGCACTACTTTAGTATCAGAGCCCTATGTGATAAGTAGTGCATACTTTAGATCAGACTACTTGTGAAAAGTAGTGCACTATTCTAGATATAACCGTATATTAGCCTATTAGATGAGAGCTATGAAAGTAGTTGCTACTACTTTAGATAACAGAGCCTTATGTGATAAGTGTGGCACTACTTTCGATAAAGACCCTATGTGATAGAGTATTGCACTATTTTAGATAAGTAAGCTATGGTGAAATAGTGACTA
>NW_019945934.1:12507-14913 GCF_002910315.2 Salvelinus sp. IW2-2015 | reverse complement strand
TATAGTGCACTACTTTAATCCAGAACCCTATGTGATAAGTAGTCACTACTTTAGATAGAACCCTATGTGAAAAGTAGTGCACTACTTTAATAAGAACCCTATGTGTAAAAGTAGTGCACTACTTTAGATAAGAAACCCTATGTGAAAAAGTACGCACTACTTTAGATAAAACCTATGTGAAAAGTTAGTGCACTACTTTAGATAAGAACCCTATGTGAAAAAGTAGTGCACTACTTTAGATCAGAGCCCTATGTAGAAAGTAGTTCACAATTAGATAGAACCCTATGTGAAAAGTAAAAGTAGTGCACTACTTTAGATTAAGACCCTATGTTGAAAGTAGTGGCACTACTTTAGATTAGAAGCCCTATGTTAAAGTAGTGCATACTTTAGAATAAGAACCCATTGTGAAAAGTAGTGCACTACTTTAGATCAGAGCCCTATGTGATAAGTAGAATAAGTTCAGTAGTGCACTACTAGACAGAACCCTATTGAATAAAAGTAGTGCACTAATTTAGAATACAGAACCCTATGTGAAAAGATAAGTAGTGCACTACTTTAGATAAAACCCTTATGTGATAATATGTAGATGCACTACTTTAGATCAGAACCCTATGTGAAAAGTATGTGCACTACTTTTAGATAAGAACCCTATGTGAAAGTAGGACTGCACTATTATCAGAAGCCCTATGTGAAAAGTAGTGCACTACTTTAGATCAAGAACCCTATCGTTGAAAAGTAGTGCACTACTTTGTTTAGACCCTATGTAATAAGTTAGTCGACTACTTAGATTCAGAACCCTATGTGAAAAGTAGTGCACTAACTTTAGATAGAACCTATGTGATAAGTAAGTGCACTACTTTTAGATCAGAGCCCTATGTTGAAAAGTAAGTTGTACTTACGTTTAAGAAGAACCCTATGTTGATAAGTTAGTGACTACTTGTAGCATAAGAACCCTAAGTTTCTTATCGGTTGTAGAAGTAAGTTTAGAGTTAAAGTTGTCTGCACTACTCTTTTCATCACATAGAGACTTTTTTACGTTTTGCACCCTTGATCATAACAGTTATTGAAATTTTGCCGATAAGAACATCCGATACATGTGAATAGTCAAAACAAATAGAATAGTGCCGCACTTGACTTTTTGTATTGCATATTATCTATGAAACAGTACCATTGATTGCAGTGCATACCTAAAGATTACTCACATATCTACTTATGAGATAAGAACCCTATGTGGAAAAAGTAGTGCTATCCCTTTATACCTTAAGATTAAGAGTAACCCCGATGTTTACTAAAACTATTTATTTCGACAAAGGGCTCTGATCTAATGCACTAAGCTAGTTGCAAGCTATCTTTCTAGATCACAAGCTCCGTGGGGTGGTCTGATCTATCACATAGGGTTCTGATCTAAAGTAGTGCACTACTTATCACATAGGGCTCTGATCTAAAGTAGTGCACTACTTTTCACATAGGGTTCTGATCTAAAGTAGTGCACTACGTAGGGGATAGGTTGCCATTTAAGAGGCAGACATAGAGTAAAACCTACAAACTAAAGTTACCTATCTATATCGTTACAACAATTATAAAATAACGTCAAAATAACATGCGTGTGAAATGGCAATAGGAATGAATGTAAGGCTGTGTCTCGTCCGATGAGATGAACATTCCAGGAGAAAAACAATTCAAACGAGTCGGTTCATTCGTTCGTTCCGTACAATCTTTTCTCAACAAAAAACAAGCGATCGTCGAAGAAAGGCGATCGTAAAACAGTCTGTCCAGTCGTGGTCCGTCGCATCGCAGATGAAAGACGGGTCATGGAAAAGGCCTGATAATGCTTTTTAAAAAAGTAGACTGTGAAATGAAAATACAACATGTACAATAGGCTCTTAGCGCTCCCATGAGTTACATGAAAACATAAATAAGTTAATACATTAAATAAATAAATAAATAGCGTTATAAACACCAAAAAATAAATAACCTCAAATATTAAATAATAACAGAAACACAAATGATTCAAGTCGTGAAGAGAGATGGTCTTCAGTATTGTTCTCATTACTTCCTGTAGCGTCGGAAATGTGGAGGGGCCTCTTGTGTGACAGTCAGCAGTCTAAATAGCACCCTATTCCCAATGTAGTGTACTACTTTGAAGGCCCATAGGGCTCTGGGACACAGGGTTCCATTTGGTACACAACCCCCGAGTCCTCATCCAGTCCTTCCCATTAACCAGAGTCCTCATCCAGTCCTTCCCATTAACCCGAGTCCTCATCCAGTCCTTCCCAATAACCAGAGTCCTCATCCAGTCCTTCCCATTAACCCGAGTCCTCATCCAGTCCTTCCCAATAACCAGAGTCCTCATCCAGTCCTTCCCATTAACCAGAGTCCTCATCCTTCCCATTAACCAGAGTCCTC
>NW_019945934.1:0-12482 GCF_002910315.2 Salvelinus sp. IW2-2015 | reverse complement strand
CTCGTCCTTTCCCACTTAACCCGCAGTCCTCATCCGTCTTCCCATAACCCGAGTCCTCATCCAGTTCTTCCCATTAACCAGAGTCCTCTCCAGTCCCTTCCTCATTAACCAGAGTCCTCGATCTTCCCATTAACCGAGTCTCATCAGTCCTTCCCATTTAACCCGAGTCCAGGTCCTCATCCTTCCCATTAACCGAGTCCTCAATACCAGTCTTCCAATAACCAGAGTCTTCATTCCAAGTCCTCTCCCATTAACCAGAGTCCTCATCCTTCCCATAACCGAGTCTTCCGGTCCTTCCCATTAACCAGAGTTCCTCATCCTTCCCATTAACAGAGTTCCGTCTTCCCATTAAACAGAGTCCTCATCCAAGTCCTTCCCATTAACCAGAGTCCTTCCTCTCTCATCCCTCTTCCAATTACCAGAGTCCTCATCCAGTCCTTCCCATTAACCAGATCCTCATCCAGTCCTTCCCATTTAACCAGAGTTCTCATCAGTCCTTCCCATTTTTACCAGAAGTTCCTCATCCAGTCTTCCCATTAACCAGAGTCCTCTCCAGTCTTCCCATTAACCAGAGTCCTCGGTCATCCCTTCCCATTAACCAGAGTCCTTCATCCGGTCCTTCCCATTAACCAGAGTCCTCATCCGGTCCTTCCATTAACCACCGAGTCCTACAGTCCTTCCATTAACCAGAGTCCTCGTCCAGTTCCTTCCATTAACCAGAGTCCTCATCGCGTCTTCCTTACCCAGAGTCCTCGTGTCCATTAACCAGAGTCCTCATCCAGTCCTTCCCATTACCACGCAGTCCTCATCCAGTCCTTCCCATTAACCAGAGTCCTCATCCAGTCCTTCCATTAACAGTTCCTCATCCTTCCCATTACCAGAGTCCTCATCCATGTCTTCCCATTAACCAGAGTCTCATCTCAGTCCTTCCCATTAGCCAGATTTCCTCATCCTTCCCATTAACCAGATGTTAGAGTATGAAATGATATTTATAGGGTTCTAAATGACCAAATTTCATGCAAACTTTTCCAGAAATCCCAGTGGACAGATTCCCTGGATTTCCTCCTCATTCAAGACTCTTACAACCAGGATGTCTGGAAAACCTGCATGAAATTTTGGGGGAAAAATTACTGGATTGTGAACTCTAGATATGGTTGTAAAAGATCATCGTTTGTTGGATGCTAACAGATTGATACAGTCAATAAATGACGAAGCATGCCTTCTAGAATACTATGGTATTGTTCTAGAATACACCGGTATGTGTTCTAGAATAAACGATTGTAGACACCGGATTGTTCTAGAATACCCGGTTGTTTAGATACACGGTATTGTTCTAGAATACACCGGTATTGTTCTAGAACATACACCGGTACATTTCTTCCGTTATTGAGTGAAGAATATCTTTATTTAAATCGGGTGAAACTGTCACACCGGTATTGTTCTAGAATACACCGGTATTGTTCTAGAATACACCGGTATTGTTCTAGAATACACCGGTATTGTTCTAGAATACACCGGTATTCCGTTATGAGTGATCTATTATCGTACTGACAAGCAACAGCACACATAATAATAAAACAACTCATTTACTAATCCTTGGCGAGTAATCAAACATTTACGGGCTCGATTCAATCCGTAGCGCTGAAGAGCCGCTACAGCACAATAGAAACTTAAAAGGCAATATTCCCGCTTTCACGGAGACTGCATTCACGGCTGTTTATGTTGGCTCAATCAGAAATTACAATCTCTTTCTAGCGCTGAACTTCAGCGATACGGATTGAATCGAGGTCTCGTATTTCCTCTTAATTTTTCTAGTGAGGAGGTTGAAAAACGTCACTGATGAAACTTGGTTTGCAAACAGTTATTGATCAGTATTAATAGTAAATATAATTTCACAAATATATATACTCTTCCATTTTATCTTGCGACTGTGTCCGTATCCCAAACAGCACCCTATGCCCTATGTAGTGCACTACCTTTGACCAGACCCTATACATCCCAAACAGCACGCTATTCCCTATGTAGTGCACTACTTTTGACCCAGGCCCCTAGGGAGCAATTTGGGACGCAGACAGTATTTTTTTCCCGGAAAAAATAGATGGTTGAATATATACCTCATCCAAGCGTAATGTCGCAAGCTGCCTGTTAGCTCAATCCATCAATCAATCAACCAATAATGAATTGATTGATTGATGGAATCATTGATATATATCTGTGGAGTATTAGAATAACCATAGCCACGTTCCTGAACATTCCTTATTGATTTAGCACACGACAATCCTCAATCGAACAATCTATATCATTATTTTGCAGAATCCAAAAGCAGTACACGAGTTTAAGAGCAGATAAACAGGTTGACGTTGGTTTCATATTGAGCCGTGTTTGGCGAGCCGAGAGTTAGGTCCCAGGTCTGTTTTGAAGTTGGCCAATAGACGCTCTCGCTGTGTACCTCTGGCCAATAGTAGTGCAGATGAGTGACATGTCTTCAGAGCAGAGAGAGGAGCTGATTTTATTGGCCATCATTTAAGTTCACTGTAGGTATCTGTAGACCTTGAAACTGCAGTTCTGTCCATTCATCTCTGCATTCCTCCAACCCTCCCTCCGTTCCTCCATCCCACTACTGTAGGTATCTGTAGACCTTGAAACAGTGGTTCCCAGAGTCGGCCACCACCACGTGTCCATCCGAGGTGAGAGCCAGACCCTGAGGTCCGTAGAGAGGGTCAGCTGATGTGTTGATATAGGACAGGAAGGAGCCACTACCGTCAAACACCTGGAGAGAGTGGGGAAGATACTTACGTAAATTAGATATATCTGTATTTCATTTACAATACATTTTCAAACATTTCTAAAAACACGTTTTCACTTTGTCATTATGGGGTGTTGTGTGTAGATCACAGGAGGTTGGTGGCACTTTAACTGGGAGGGCGGGCTTGTGGTAACGGCTGTACTGGAATCAGAAGAATGGTATCAAATACATCAAACACATGGTTTCCATGCCGTTCCATTGACTCCGGTCCAGCCTTTATTATGAGCCGCCGTCCCCTCAACAGCCTCCACAAGTTTAGATGGATGAGAAAAAATATATATTTTAAAATCAGATTGTAACACAACAAAATGGGGAAAAAGTCAAGGGGGTGTGACTACTTTATGAAAGCAGTGTGTACATATATTATATATTATATATGTACCTGTATGCCGCTGTTGCCCCAGTTGACTATGATGATGTCCATATACTCTATATGATATATAATTTATGATTTATATATATATATAACTGTACCTGTATGCGGCTGTTGCCCCAGTCGGCTACAATGATGTTCCCGTTCACATCAACGGCCACGCCTGTAGGAGCATTAAATTGACCGTTGCCCTCTCCGTTAGATCCAAACTTCAACAGCAGCTTCTTCCCTCTGGGGTGAACTACCTGGAACGGAGGGAGGGTGGGAGGGAGGGAGGAGGGAGGGAGGGAGGGACCTTTTCTATTGAACCTGGTCTTTTTCATTCTACTGGGTTAACGAAGGTCATGTTTGAGGCGTTGTTTAGAAGTGTCTGATGAACCTGAGAAGTTAGTTACCTTGACTGAGTGGTTGTGAAAGTCTGTCACTATGATCTCATTGTTGTTGTTGACGGCTGCAAAATGAGGACCTGGTCGAAAGAGAGGAGGAGAAAGGAGGAGGAGAGGAGAGAGGAGGTGGAGAGAGGAGAGGAGAGGAGGTGGAGAGAAGAGAGATGGAAGTACCGTGAAGACTTCATCATCATCATCATCATCATCACCACTATTATCATCATCAGCATCATCTTCATCATCCACATCAACACACCTGCGAACTGTTTGTCTCCGTTGCCGCGGCTACCGAACTTAGTAACGAGCTTGCCGGTTGGCTGGAAGATGAAGACGGTGCAAGCCTTGTTGTCCACAACGATCACGTGACCGTTCTGATCCACGGACACGCCCTTCGGTCCCATCAGCCTACCAGAGCCCAGCTTGGCCTGACAGACAGAGAACACAACCAATCAGAGTACAGCTTGGCCTGACAGACATAGAACACAACCAATCAGAGGACAGCTTGGCCTGACAGATCAGAAAATAGAATAGTCCCCTGTACGTCCCCTGTACGTCCCCAGTATTTCCCATGTACGTCCCCTGTACGTCCCCTGTACGTCCCCTGTACATCCCCTGTACGTTCCCTGTACCTCCCCTATATTTCCATTGTACGTCCCCTGTATGTCCCCTGTATGTCCCCTGTGTGTCCCCTGTTTGTCCCCTGTGTGTCCCCTGTTTGTCCCCTGTATGTCCCCTGTATGTCCCCTGTTTGTCCCCTGTATGTCTCCTGTATGTCCCCTGTACGTCCCCTGTACGTCCCCTGTACGTCCCCTGTACGTCTCCTGTATGTCTCCTGTACGTTCCCTGTATGTCCCCTGTACGTCTCCTGTATTTCTCCTGTATGTCCCCTGTATGTCCCCTGTATGCTCACCTTGTATTTGCCCTCGCTGGAGAAGATGCTGACCCACTTGTTGTCGTAGTCGGCGATGATGATGTCACCGTTGGGGTGAACGGCCACACCGTTGGTCGTTGGAGTTTGCCCCTGGCGACGGCCCCTCACCCGAAACGACTCTTAAACTCGCCGTCATTAGAGAAGATCTGTCCGGTGGGACACACACACACACAGCACACACACACACCACCCACTCACACACACACACACACGCACACGCACACGCACACGCACACCACCGGCACACGCACACGCACACAACACACCACACACCACAACACTCAAACGATCAAAATTCTGCCAGTGTGTGTGTGTGTGTGTGTGTGTGTGTGTGGTGTGTGTGTGTGTGTGTGTGTGTGCTGTGTGTGTGTGTGCGTGTGCGTGTGAGTGTGAGTGTGAGTGTGTGTGTGTGTGTGTGTGTGTGTGTGGAGTGTGAGTGTGATGTGTGTGTGGTGTGTGTAGTTACCTGGACACACTGGTTATTGCTGTCTGCTATTAGAATCCTGCCACTGGAGGACGTTGACACACCCTGTAGGTTAGTAAATTCTCCTTTATTCTTCCCCTTAGTACTGAAGCACAGACACACCTTATTAATGGACAAACTAGAGGCAGAGAGAGAACGCTAAGGAGAGAGGTGGGAGAAAGAAAGGGAGAGAGGAGGGAGAAAGAAGGGAGAGGGAGTGAGAAAGAAGGGAGAGAGGAGGAGAGGGAGGGAGAAAGAAGGGAGAAAAAGGGAGAGAGGAGGGAGAAAGAAGGGAGAGAGGAGGAAAGAGGGAGAGAGGTGGGTGATAGAGAGAGGAGGAGAAGAAGGGAGAGAGGAGGGAAGAAGGGAGAGAGGAGGGAGAATGAAGGGAGAGAGGAGGGGATAGAGACAGAGAGAAAATACGTTTAAAAAAATGTAGATCTCTCTGTCTCTCACCGATCCTGAAAGATAAGGTCATCTTCGATGGGGTTCTCTTTGCGTCTGGGTGTCCCAGGGCACTGCCTGTCCTCCTGGACCCTTCTTCTTTCCCAGACCCCGGGGACTTTCCTCTCCTCTTAGCCCCCTCAGAGGAGCTGTAGACGGGGTGGCGGTGGCCGTCAGAGAGGTGGCTGTGGTGGTGGGGGAGACTCCTGGAGAGACATTTAAACATGAACGGTAGAGCAGTCACTGTTAGTTGCAAAATTCTGGTAACTTTCGTTAAACTCCCAGGTTTCCAGAAATAGTTGAAAGATCTGGGAGTCCTCCTAAAAAAAAAGACAATCTCTCTCTCTCTCTCTCTCTTTACCTCAGGTCCGGGGACCTGGTAACTCTGAGACTGAAGGGACTTCCTTTGATGTGCGGTCATAGAGCCGGAGAGCAATGAGAACTCTCCTTCCTTGTTTCAGTGTAAACAAAATCATATGTCCGTCTTGTGGTCGAGTATATCTCCCCGTCCGCACCTACCATTGGGAGTACACATCACCCTGGAAGGAGATATAACACCTCTATGTATCCATGTAGGGCAATTTGTTTAGCGTAACGTAGCATACCTTATCATAGCATAGCTACATTAGCTTAGCATAGCGTAGTATACATTAGCTTAGTTTGCATAGCATAATTAGCTTAGTTTAGCATAGCATAGCATACATTAGCTTAGTTTAGCATAGCATCAACTTTAGCTTAGTTTAGCATAGCGTTGCATACAGTAGCTTAGATTCTTTTATCATAGTTTAGCTTACCGTGTTGGTGTGGTGTTGTGTGTGGTGTGTGTGGTGTGTGTGGTGTGTGTGTGTTGTGTGTGTGTGTGTGTGTGGTGTGTGTGTGTGTGTGTGTGTGTGTGTGGTGGTCCCCCACCTCAGCAGACAGGATGGCGTTGGCTGCGTCCTGCAGTAGTCCCAACGCCTTTGCTCTGGTCGTTTGGTTACGCAGGCTGGGAGACCCACGATGCACGACTGCTCCAACCCCACACCCACATCACTCTAGAACTACGCCACCGCTGGGTACGACAATATTCATGACATTTAGTGGATACCTTTAATTGCATTCATTTAATTTGTATATTTTTTTTATTTGTTTATTCATATTTTTATCTCTGATACCAAGCCCATCTGATATAGACTGACCTGGTAGTGAAGATAGTCCCAGCTCATATAGAAGTATTTCACTGTAGGCTACTAAAAATGTGGAAAAAGTCAAGGGGTCTGAATACTTTCCCAATGCACTGTATGTACCAGCAGAAATGCCCTAGGTTATGGATCGACTCTCAGTCCCTCTGCCTCATCACTAAGTCCAGTTGATCATTTCCTCCGCCTGGAATTGAGTAGCCTGCAAGAAATCTACATGTTAAAAATTATAGCACTGTGACCACATTAGCCTGTCTGACGTGACCATGGGGAACAGCTGTGACCAAATTAGCAGCTGTCTGACGGACCCACGGGACAGCTGTGACCACATTAGCCTGCTGTTCACTAGTGACATGGGGGACAGCTGTGACTACATTGGCCTGTCTCGAGTGACCCGACACGGGGACAGGCTGTTGACCACATAGCCTGTCTACGTGACCCGGGAGCTGTGACACTGTCCTTCTACGTGACCCACGGGGAGCGCTGTGACTACTTGGCCTGTCCACGTGACCGTGCAACCCGGGGACAGCTGTGACACATTACCTGTCTCCGTGACCTCAACGGAGCACCGTGACACATAGCACGGTGGTCACGTGACCACGGACGCTGTGACCACACTAGCCTGTCTCACGTGACCCACGGGGACAGCTGTGACCAACTTAGCCTGTCTGACGTGACCCACGGGGACGGCTGTGACCACACTAGCTGTCTACGTGACCACGGAGTGTGACACACTAGCCTGTCTGACGTGACCACGGGCGGCTGTGACCACACTAGCTTCTCACGTGACAGGACAGCTGTGACACATTAGCCTGTCTGACGTGACCATCGGGACGGCTGTGACCACCTAGCCTGTCTCACTGACCACGGACAGCTGTGACCACATTAGCCTGGATGGTTGTTAATGCAATATGGGTAAGAAATTGTTTGATTGGTTCTGTCAAATGTGTCTGTGGGTGTTTGACTGAGAAGCACAGACGAGAGCCACCAGTAAAAGCACCACCTCTTTACTATCAACGCCCCTTTACTATCAACGGCCCTTTACTATCAACGCCCCTTTACTATCAACCCCTTTACTATTCAACGCCCCTTTACTATCAACGCCCTTTACTATCAACGCCCTTTACTATAACGCCCCTTTACTATCAACGCCCCTTTACTATCAACGCCCTTTACTATCAACGCCCTTACTATCACAGCCCCTTTACTATCAACGCCCCTTTACTATCAACGCCCTTTACTATCAACGCCCCTTTACTATCAACGCCCCTTTACTATCAACGCCCCTTTACTATCAACGCCCCTTTACTATCAACGCCCCTTACTATCAATGCCCCTTTACTATCAATGCATCGTGCCGACAAACGTCAAAAGAGCCATTCCAGACTCTTGAAGTCAGGAGGATTTGAAGAGTTAGGTGTTAGTCAGACTAATTTCACATGTCATGGAATGGAACATGTACGCATTCCAAACCTGGCTGGCCAGCTCCCACTCTCCCCTAGGCCTCTCTCAGCCTGCAGGCTCGCGGCGCTGGCCCCCCCCTAGGGCCGCTCTGTCTGGGTACAGGTTCGCGATACCCCTGTGGCCCTGGAGCAGTGTGTCGCAGTGGCCCTGCAGAACCTAGGGGAGAGAGAGAGAGACAGAGAGAGAGAGGAGAGAGAATTTGCAAAACAAATTCAAATTGGCTATATCAAAACCCTTCAACATTATCCAACTGCAGGTATTTTCCCCGATATTTTGGAACCAGGGATTGATCACACCAATCTATAAAAAATGGAGACAAATTTGACCCCAAATTTAAGAGGATATGCGTTAACAGCAACTTGGGGGAAAATTCTCTGCAGTATTATAAATAGCAGACTACATCATTTCGTTGACGAACACAACGTCCTGAGCAGAAGCCAGATTGGATTTCAAAAAAATTATCGTACACAGACCACATTTACACCCTCCACACTCTAATTGATAAACAAGTTAACCAAAAAAAGGCAAAATCTACATCGTGTTTTTGAGATTTCAGAAAAGCATTTGATTCAATTTGGCACGAAGGTTTTTTTATAACTAAATTGAAGTGGTATTGGAGGGAAAAACATATGATTTATTAAATCAATGTACTTAAAAAACAAATGGTGCTGTTAAAATTGGCAACAAAGCAACAGACTTCTTCTCTCAGGCGGGGAGTGAAACAGGCTGCCCAATAAGTCCAACACTATTTAACATCTAACATTAATGAATTTGGCAAAAACATTAGAAGAATCGGCAGCCCTGGTATCACCCTACACAAACTACACTGAAATCAAGTGTCTGCTGTACGCAGCATGACCTGGTGCTGCTGCCTCCCCACTAAAAGAGGGTTTACAGCAACACTAGATCATCCCTTCCACAGGTTCTGTAAGACTTGGGCTCTGACCGTTAACTAAAAAAAACAAATATAATGATATTCCAAAAAGGGTCCGGAAATAAGGATGACAATATAAATTCTATTTGGGACACAGTTCTATTAGAACACACCCGGGGAGAGAAAAAACGTGGAGCGACATCGATGCTTGGACTAAATATCAGGCAGCATCACAGACGTAGGCCTTGGCACATGTGCTAGGTGTAATATGAGCTGAGAGACAAAGCAACGAAGAGCTTATGGAGTCTAACATGCCATCTAAAAGGATAAAATGACATCCCGTAAAATTGAAATATCCACATTAGAATCTGCTCAAACATTTTTCATCAGTTATAGTTGAAACCAATTGCTACTACTAGGTGGCATTTGAATGTATGGGTCCACTCTCTAATAACATGATTTACTAAATGGGACAAACAATCCAGAAATTTGAAAGTATCTGGCTGATGAGTTGTTGGCAAAGATCCTGTATTGAAGTACAAAGATAAAACCTCCAAATAACGAGCTGTAGGGGTCAGAATTGGCCAATACCAGCCCCTTCCGTCATCGAATAGAAAAGAGCCCATCAAATTTTACACATCCATCCTAAAACAAGCCTGACCCCTAAACATTCCCATCACCAACAGCTTCAATCATGTCAAGAGTATTGACACCAGAGAAGAGCTCCGTCTCCCCAGACCAGCTGTTCTGCAGAGCTAGTTCACCAACCCAAACCAACGCACCATACGAGCCTCGGGAACATGGCCCTTGAAATATCTGTCGCTTCCAATTCGACGGCTAAGAGGCTCAGGTCACGTAAACGGAAAAGAAAAATAGTTAACATCTATTGGAAGACACCACAATAAAACCTCCAAAGTAATAGCCTCATACCGATGTGCTTAGTTCCCTTTGGCTCTACACAGACAGGTACTTGTGATGGCGAGAACCTATCTTTGGAAAACCAAACTTTTGGTTGGAAAACTTGAAATAGAAACGAAACTGCGGAAACATTGAGCGTAGGTACAGACTCAGTGGGCACAGTCTGGCACTAGAGACCGGGTCCGTCACAGAACCCAAACCTGTGCTGTCCTCCGAGAGGACAGGCCGCTGTGCTCACGTCTCGCCTTCCAGGGAGAAGGGTATTAGGACACGAGTTTCATTTCATTACCTACAGGCTGTGAAACATCATCAGACTACGAGGAGGATATTCTCTTCCAATATTTAATTCAATACACACAGAATCGGTTAATACTGGACTAAAATGACTGAAGAAAAATCAATATTTATTGGGTGAAAGCCAAAATTGTTGCGACGTTTGGCATGCCAAATCATGTGTCACTTCCTGTCTCACAAGCCTGCAGGGAATCGAGCCAGTGAAAAATGCAAAGGTAATGTTGATAAATATTTCCCATTTAGCTTAGTTTGTTTTGTCTTTCGTAACCAGGTATTGTGTCTTCTCAGTCATGTTGAACTGGCTACTGGATGTTGCTCTTAAATGTATTTGTTGTTCTGATTATTAGTATGTTGTTGTAGCTGTTTCATTAATGGTAATCCCATGGTCCAACTACTACTATATTATTGCTGTTAGTCCACATTTATTTATATATAATATATACTATAGTTTTGTGTATATACAGTGGGGAGAACAAGTATTGATACAAGCTGCCCGATCTATTGGCCAGGTTTTCCTACTTACAAAGCATGGTAGAGGTCTGTAATATTTATCATAGGTACACTTCATCGTGAGACACACATCTAAAACAAATCCAGAAAAATCACATTGTATTGATTGTTCGGGTTAAAAGTTTAATGGGATAGTCTTTTGTGGCTCTGTCTGGTTTGTCGTGTCTCCATTTTAATTGCACCATCTGCACCATAAGTAGATTTGACGTACATCACGAAGAAGTCCAGAACTTAATATTTGGTTACCAGCAGACCTTGTCTTGCAATTCACATGAGATCGATACGTTTTCCTGTCAGTAATCTTTCGACCAGGTTCTTGTCAGCACACAGCGGAGCCAGGGATTTTTGTGGTTCCCCCACGTCAGTCAACATCAGTTCATGCACCTTGTCCAGGGAAATCCTCTGCAGGTTCTAGGGGGGTGGATCGCTGGCAAATTACGGACTTTCAAGCGCCCTCTGCAAGATCTTTCTATGGGTTCAGGGTCTGCCGAGACATGGCTGGAGGGCCACCTCGCACCGGACCTTGAGATGCGTTCTCCTCACGGCAGGCCACTCTTTAGCTTCTCCCGTGTGCTGTGTGTCTTGCGAGGTCTGGTACTGGAAGATCCACCGACGACCCATCTTCAATTGGCCTCCTTTGCAGGGGAGGTTAGAGAGGTGGTCTGTGCCAAGATTCGCGATACACCGTATGGACCCCCCACTCCATCTGGTCTCACCCCGTCAGATACGCTCGTGGGTGTCCTACGTACGTGGACCGCTAGTGTGCTCGCTCACCATCCGCTCGCATCCTTTCGCAGAATGAGGGTCATACGCTCAAAGAAAATATGACAGACTAATGTGTTTTCCACCCAATCTCGACGCTTCGTACTGCCCCGTTTGGGTGGGTGAATGGTCGGATGTTGAGACATTGGGGGCGCTATATGGTATACGTTTCCAACTCGCTTTCCCGTTCGGGTTCTCCTGCGCGAAAAAGACAACGTCGAGCCATGTGGTAGTATTAGACCCAATAACACAGCTCAGAACTTGGTCCTTCGTGCTTGAGGAATCAGCACACCAGCTCAGACAGGCTAGTGTGGGTCCACAGCTGGACCTCTCTCGTGTGCCTCACACTGTTGCACTGTCCACTCAGCTGCGAATCATTCCTGATGATGGACTCATAGCTGTGCGACAGCGCGTTCAGACTGCGACGGCCTGAGAAGACATCGCATCGCTCATGGTCACGCCACTGTTCTGTAGTCATCGGGCGGACCTGCGGGTTGGCCCAGCAGTGGAGGTACATATAATTGTTGGTTCAAGAGCAAGTCCTCATCGACGGCATATGCCGAGTGGGTCACGTCAGAAGGCTAGTAGTTGTATGGTCTAACTAGGTGCTGTCTTCTCCTTGAATGCCTGGTGGTCAGTGTTCCAAGCACATCGGCTCTTTACGATGGGTGTCCATACCAGTGTGACCGCAGGTCCTATGGCTCACCGTGTAGTTTCTGGCTTGATTAACCCTTCGACTACTTCCATCCATGATTCATTTGAATTGCCCTTGCACGCAGGGGATAAGATCCTTGACACTGCACAGATCCTGACCGCGATCGAAGGCGTGTAGGAGAACCTGTACAGTCTTCCGAACTGTGGATCTCTTTCACATGTGTTTCATAGGAGATCGAAGAAGGGACTTGAGGCGAACGTACGAACTAACCATTGAGACTCTTAGGCGGTATCATCAATCCTAAGCGTCTGACTTTACGCCTTAGTTGTCCTGGTAGCCCATACAACAGCCTACTAGTCGTTGGCAAATGTGTGGCACAATATTATAATCGGCTATCTCGGACTGCTCCTTCCTATGACCTTTT
>NW_019945933.1:34916-37227 GCF_002910315.2 Salvelinus sp. IW2-2015 | reverse complement strand
TATAATACAGGCCAGGTCTATTATAATACAGGCCAGGTGTACAGGCCAGGTCTAATATAAAACAGGTCAGGTCAATTATWATACAGACCAGGTCTAGTATAATACAGGATGGGTTTACAGGCCAGGTCTATTATAATACAGGYCAGGTAGAGTAAAATACAGGCCAGAACTAATTGTATACATGCCAAGTCTATTATWATAGAGGCAAGGCCTACAGGCAAGGTCTAGTATAACACAGGCAGGTCTATTATAACACAGACCAGGTATTTTATAATACAGGCCAGGTCTATTATAATACAGGCCAGATCTACAGGCCAGGTCTAGCATAATACAGGTCAGGTCTATTATAATCCTGAATAGACCATGGCCTTAGGCTAGATTATTAATAACCTGGCCTGTTATAGATAATAGACCTGACCTGTATTATAACTCCGAACTTGGCCTGTATGTGATAAAAAGAAGTACGCTAAGAGACGGGGGTCATTGTATTATATTACACAACCCGTGCAACAACAGATATAGCCTCATTTACATAGACCTCGAAAGCCTGATAGGTATACTAGGGCCTGTATGATAAATATTGACCTGAATTATGTAGAGTTATTAAAATTCGCAAAAACGGGCCCAAAGTATCCCTACTCATGACGCTGCCACGATTAGATACTATAAAGGGCCTGTATAAATTAAATCTATACCTCCCCTTGTTTCTTATTATATGATAAGAACACTGGTCTGTATTATAATAGGACCTGACCTAATGATTAAGAAACTAGACCTGGGGCCTTGCTAGGATCTGTCCCTTAATTTAAAATATATGAGAACAAAATTGGCCTGAAGTTATAATACTACGCTTGAAGCCTATGCTGTAGCTAAGTAAATTAGGAACAGCTGGGCCTGTATGCAAGAACACCACCTTTCATTTATCTTTTATTCACAAATTAGTACCTGGACGTAATGTAAATACTAACCTTGTCCTGGGCCTGTGTACTTCTAAACAGGACCTCCGGCGCTGTATTAATAATAGACATTCCCAATAGCGAATGTATTTATTAACTAGAAGACCGCTCTTTGTTCGTAATATCGAGTGTTGAAATATACTGCTCTGTATTAACATAGAAAACCCTGCATGTAAGACCTGGGTCCGTTGTATAATTATACTCGACCTTGCCTGTATGAATATACCCTACGTAATATCTGCTGCCTTGTACTCTCACTACATTATAATACTCTTGATCTGGTTAATATTTTATTTAATAGATATTGTGTTCCTGTTAATTATATTAATAGACCTGGTACTGTTAATTTATAATAGACCTGGCCTGGAAATATTATACTACCTGACCTGTAGACCTGGCCTGAATTATAATAAGGGTCCCGTGGCCTGTATTTATGCCTGAATTTACCATGCCTGTATGTTATAATGATATCTTGCGCCTGCTCTGAATCTATTACTAGACCTGGTGCCTTGAGACCTGATCTGTATTATAATAACATAGCCTGTATGTATAATAGACCAGGCCTGTATTATTAATATACCTGCGTCACAACTAATATTAGTAAAAAACGCTGGAGGCCCTTATGGTATTATATAACCATTCACATGGCCCATGTGTTATAACTAGACCTGGCCTGTATTATAATATACCTGACTCAATGTAATATAATATTACCTGTGCCCCTGAATATCATCATATGACCTGGGCCTGTTCATATTTCTTATACTAGGCCTGCACTTGTAGACCTGAGCCCGGTATTATGAATGTTATAGTCGCGTGCCTGAATGAATTAGTAATAGACATGCCTGGTATTAAATACTTAGACCAGGGTCGTGGTATTTTGAGAAGTACGCCACCTGGCCTGTATTGAACTAGACCTGACCTTGAAGTTAGAGCCTGGCCCCCTGTATTTAATAATAGACCTGGCCTGTATGTAATATGTACCTGGCCATGTATTAAAATTACCTAAACCTATACTTGGCAAAGCTGTAATTATATCTAGACCCTGGCACTTGTCAGACCTGATTCTATGAAATATTATATAAAACATAGCCGTATTATAATAGACCCAGGCCTGTATTAATGTACCTGGACTAATAATACCTGCCCTGTATTGTAATATACAGGGCCTGTTTTATTAGACCTCAAGACTGGCCTGTAGACTGATCATAGTATTATAATAGACCTGGCACTGTATATAAATAGCACCTAGCCTAGCTATTATATATTAGTACTGCGTCCTGAAAATAAATACATTATACCTAGGCCTGTATTTCTACTCAGACCCGGCCTGTAGAACCTGAATTTGGATATTA
>NW_019945933.1:31117-32211 GCF_002910315.2 Salvelinus sp. IW2-2015 | reverse complement strand
TCTACAGGCCAGGTCTAGTTTGATAAATGCCAGGTATATTATAATACAGACCAGGTCTAATATTATACAGGTCAGGTTTAATTTAATACAGGCCAGGTCTTTTATTATACTGGAAAGGTATATTATAATACAGGCTAGGTCTATTTAATACAGGCCAGGTCTATTATAATACATATCAGGTCTACGAGCCAGGTATARTATAATACAGGCCAGGTATATTATAATACATGCCAAGTCCATTATATTACAGGCCAGGTCTTTTTTTWATACAGGCCAGGTCTATTATAATACAGGCMMGGTCTGCAGGCCAGGTCTATTATAATACAGGCCAGGTCTGCAGGTCAGGTCTATCATAATACAGGCAAGGTCTACAGGCCAAGTCTAGTATTATACAGGCAGGTATATTATAACACAGACCAGGTCTATTCTAATACAGGCCAGGTCTATTATAATAAAGGACAGGTCTATTATAATACAGGCCAGGTCTATAGGACAGGTCTAGTATAATACAGTCCAGGTATATTATAATAAAGAAAGTGTCTATTTGAATACAGGCCAGGTCTATTATAATACAGGGCAGGTATACAGGTCAGGTCTATTATTATACAGGCCAGGTCTATTATAATACAGGCCAGGTTTATTATAATACAAGCCAGGTTGAGTATAATACAGGCCAGGTCTATTATAATACAGGCAAGGTCTATTATAATACAGGCCATGTCTACAGGCCAGGTGTAGTATAATACAGTTCAGGTCTATTATAATACAGACCAAGTCTATTATTTTACAGGCCATGTCTATTATTACACAGTCCATGTCTACAGGCCAGATCTATTATAATACAGATCAGGTCTATTATAATACAGGCCAGGTCTATTGTATTACAGKCCAGGTTTAGAGGCCCGGTCTAGTATAATACAGGCCAGGTCTATTATAAAACAGGCCAGGTCTACAGTCCAGGTCTAAAATAATACAGGTCAGGTCAATTATAATACAGTCCAGGTCTAGTATAATACAGGCAGGTCTATTATAACACAGACCAGGTCTATTATAACACTGACCAGGTCTATTATAATACAGGCCAGGTCTATTAT
>NW_019945933.1:29676-30729 GCF_002910315.2 Salvelinus sp. IW2-2015 | reverse complement strand
TAGTATAAGCCTGGTCAGGTCTATAATAATACAGACCAGGTCTTTTATAATACATGCCAGGTCGAGTATAATACAGGCCAGGTCTATTATAACACAGACCAGGCATATTATAATACAGGTCAGGTCTATTATAATACAGGCCAGATCTACAGGCCAGGTCTAGTATAATACAGGTCAGGTCTATTATTATATATGCCAGGTGTTTTATAATACAGGCCAGGTCTATTATAATATATGCCAGGTCTATTATAATACAGGCCAGGTCTAGTGGCCAGGTATAGTATAATACATGCCAGGTCTAGTATAATACAGGCCAGGTCTATTATAATACAGACCATTTATATTATAATATAGAACATGTCTATTTGAATAAAGGCCAGGTCTATTATAATGCAGGGCAGGTCTACAGGTGAGGTCTATTATTATACAGGTCAGGTCTATTATAACACACGCCAGGTCTGATTTAATACAGACCTGGTATATTATAATACAGACCGGGTCTATTATAATACAGGCCAGGTCTTATTTAATACAGTCCAGGTATATTATAATACAGGCCAGGTCTATTATAATACAGGCCAGATCTACAGGCCAGGTCTAGCATAATACAGGTCAGGTCTAATATAATACAGACCAGGTCTATCATTAAACAGGACAGGTATACTATTATACAGGCCATGTCTACTGGCCAGCTCTAGAAGAATACATGCCAGGTTGTCACGACTTCTGCCTCTCCTTGTTCGGGCGGTGTTCGGCGGTCGACGTCACCGGTCTTCTAGCCATCATTGATCCATTTTTCATTTTTCCATTGGTTTTGTCTTGTCTTCTCACACACCTGTTTCCAATCCCATCCATTACATGTTGTGTATTTAACCCTCTGTTTCTCCTCATGGCTTTGTCATAGATTGTTTCCTGCTMGTGTTGTTTTTTATGTGTATAGGTGCGTGATGGGTCTTCGTACCCATATTTGTTTATGTTCGTTTCTGACTTCCCACCTACACACATGACTCTGACAACCGTCTCTATTATGTTAAAATTGAACAGCTACATTCA
>NW_019945933.1:21212-24406 GCF_002910315.2 Salvelinus sp. IW2-2015 | reverse complement strand
GCATTCACGCGTTACGGGGTATAATTATGAACAGACCAGCTAGATATCTGATCTTGTGTCACTGGCGGTATATGTCACTGGAGACCAGCTTACGAATGCTACTGTTCTGTCTAGTAGTATAGTACAGACCGCAAGATCTACAGGTCCCGTATGTAGAGTTATGAGCAACAAGCATAGATCAAGACCTGTCCTAGTTAATGGATATATGACATTCCAGCCTAGATCTATGTGTACCTATGGTATATTATCAGGACCAGACTAGAGTCTACTGTCTTCTGGATGGAGTGCTGGTGAAAATGCTGGAGGGAGAGCCATATTAGTGACAGACCCCGTGCGAGTATATGTACGTGGGTCTCTACGTCATATTATTAACCTGGCTACAATCGTACATGTACACGTATGTAATGTATGACTAGACCCAGAGTTTTGTCTTGTTTTCTAACTTGTCGTTCTTCGGGATTATGCTAATTGAACAGGTCACGTGCATCTACGTAGATGTAATACCCAGTAACAGCGTACTACTCTACTCGTGTCAAATTGACTATCTAATGGGAGGGACCAACGCTAATCCTAGCTGTGCTTATTTTAATATGCAGACTGTGACCAGGATGACATACAAGCTTGAAGATAAACTGGTCTCCCTAATGCTATATTATGACAGAGCACGGCTAATTACTGTACCTTGCGAGGATAGGTAGGGTTATGACAGACCAGCTGAGATCTACTGTCTCTAATATTATTATGACGAGCCAGCTAGATCTACTGTGCCTATTATATTATGACAGACCAGCTAGATCTACTTCCCTATGTGATCATTTGATCGATACCAGTAAATATACTGCTCCTTTTCTTATATTACGAGTCGATCCAGCGGTACTGTATTCTGTCTCTATTAATTACGGCAGACCAGCTAGGAGTCTACTGGTCGTGCTGATTCTAAATTACTAAACCCATGTACATCTTCTTGTTCTTTATTAGTATTACGACGAGAGCAGCTTAGATGCTACTGTCTCTGTATATGTTATATTATGAGATCACGACGCCGTAATACTACTGTTCTTATTATATTATGACGACAGATAGACTACGGTTCTCAGATTATGTATACTTATGACAGACCAAGCTAGATTCCTGCTCAATTTATATTATGGAGACCGGCTACACATCTACTGTACTCATTATATTATGGGAGCCCGGCTACATTTAACTGTCTCTTGTAATTATGGAGACCAGCTAGCATCTACTGTCTCTATTATTTATGGACAGAAAAGCGACATCTACTGTCTCAATATATTATATGGAGGACCAGCTACATCTACTGTCTTCTAATATCCGTTTGACAGACCAGCTTGATCTACTGTCTCAATTATATTATGTGGAGACCAGCTACACTCTACTGTCTCTATTATTGTATGTATACCAGCTAGATCACCAGCTAGATCTACTGTCTCTACTATATTATGGCAGACCAGCAAGATTTTCTGTCTGTATTATAGACCAACTAGATCTACAAGATCTACAAGACCAGCAAGACCAACTAGATCTACAATCTCAGTTATTTTATGACATACCAGCTAGTTCTACTGTCTCAATTATATTATGGCAGACCAGCAGGATCTACTGTCTCTTTTATATTACGACAGACCAGCTAGATATACTGTCTCTATGATATTATGACAGACCAGCTTGTCACGCCCTGACCTTAGTTTTCTATGTTTTATGTATTATTTTGGTCAGGTCAGGGTGTGACGAGGGTGGGTATGTTTGTTTRCCCTGTCTAGGGTTTTTTGTATATCTAGGAGTGTTTGTTAGTCTAGGTTTTTTATAGGTCTATGGTGGCCTGAATTGGTTCCCAATCAGAGACAGCTGTTGATCATTGTCTCTGATTGGGGATCCTATTTAGGTTGAGATTTTCCATTTAGGTATGGTGGGTTATTGTCTATGTGAAGTTGCATGTCAGCACTCGTTGTAATBAGCTTCACGTTCGTTTTGTTATTTTGTTAGTTTGTTTATGTGTTCTTCGTTTATTAAAGAAGAATGTACTCCTATAATGCTGCGCCTTCGTCCCCCTCGTTACGACGAACGTGACACAGCTAGATCTAATGTCCCTATTATATTATGACATGATCCTCCTAGCCGTTGAGTTAGCAACAGCTGCTACAAACGCAGGTTAGGAAGGACAGTCCGAGTATCCAGTCTACTACACAGACGTTACTCCAACGTATCCAGTGACCACCAGAGACATTCTTCAAAGAACAGAGGACTCGGGTTGGCGATACGTCTTCCATCTACCACCAACCTACTGAAGCGCAGCTCAGAGTAAATATTTATTGCATTTTCTTTTCCAAATGGGCGGTAATTTAGAATGCATAAGATACTGTATTTACGATAGCACAGCTTCGCGTATGTTCCAGTCTCCCGCTCTTTCACTAAAATCCCACCCCTTTTCTTTGTGTAACAAGCTGTCATATCTGTTCCGCCCGCTAGGGACGTTTTCCTTTATGACGGCAATTTGTAATCAAGTTATGATTTAATTGTGTATTCTGTGTGATTAGTTAGGTATTTAGTAAATAAATAATTAAACCCAATTTTGTATTGCTGATTCAACTTGTTAGCCAGGATTCTTGCAGATAACCAAGAATTTACAACTTTCAGAATATGAGACAGAATGAGATGACGATTAATTCTGACTGCTATTGACGTAAAATATTACTAAATCTTTAAGAGTTTATTCGGAAGATAACAGCTCTATAAATATTATTTCGTGGTGTCCCTCTCTAGTTAATTACATTTACATGATTAGTTAATCAGGTAATATTAATTACGGAGAAATTATTTTATAGAATAGTATGTCATAGCAATTAATCTGGCATAGCCAAAGACACGACAGATGAATGGGCAATAATTGCACCTTACTTCACAAATGTATTGACATTAGGCCTAACTGAGTGATTAGGAAGGTGAGGAGGGTGATTTAAGAAAAACAATAGTGTAATGATGAGTTTGTGTCATGCCTATATCAGCAACAAATAATTTGACCGCAAGCCTTGCTGGTTGATATCTTTACTTTATAAAAATAAGCGTTATGGGACTGTTTTATTTACTGTAACTCTATTACTAATCAAATGTATTGTAAGGAACAAAAACATGCTACGCGTCACAGTAATCCTTTAGAATAATGCAAAACATACCTT
>NW_019945933.1:14239-17450 GCF_002910315.2 Salvelinus sp. IW2-2015 | reverse complement strand
GTATAGACCATACCAACTAGATTTACTGGTCTCTATTATATTATCAATGAGCACCAGCTACATCTACTGTGTTAATTTATGGTATGACAACAGACTAGATCTATACTGTCCTCTTTATATTTGCAGAACATACAGCTAGAGAATTAGCTGTCCTATGTATATTATGAAGTAACACACTCAGATTTACCTGTCCGTTATTAATTATACAGACTCGAGCTAAATTAATCTGTCCTTATACTGTATATTATGACAGATCCAGCTAGTATTCTGTCTGCTATTTTAATGAGCAGATCCAGCTAGGTTCTTGTCTACGTAATTATGATTATGACTAACCGCTAGACTAAATCTGTCTTTATTTTCATGAAGTTTGGCAGACCAGCTAGATCTACTGTCTTCTTTAATATACATACGGACAACGACGCCAGCTACACTCTACTCTTCTCTATTATAATAATTAACAGACCCAAGCTAGATCCTACTGTCTCAATTATATTTAATATGCAGACCCAGATAGATCTACTGTCTCAAATATATTACGACAGACCAGCCTAGATCTATTGTCTCTAATATATTCTTGGACAGGCCAAGCTCCATCTACAGTCTTTAATATATTATGACAGACCAACTCGATCTACTGTCTCAATTATATTATGCCATACCAGCTCAATCTACTGTCTCTTTCATATTATCGCGCAGACCAGCTAGATCTACTGTCTCAATTATATTATGACAGACCAGCTAGATCTACCTTCTCTTACTATATTATGACAGAGCAGCTAGATCTAATTTCCCTATTATAATTTGACAGACAGCTAGATTAACTGTCTCTACTAGATTATGACAGACAGGCTACATCTACTGTCTCTATTAACCTACACCTTACTGATGGTGGTAATCCTTAATGATTGTGGTAACCTTACTGATGGCGGTAACCCTTACTGATGGCGTAACCCTTACTGATGGCGGTAACTACCTTACTGATGGCGGTATACCCTTACTGATGGCGGTAACCTAACCCTACTGATGGCGGTAACCCTTACTGATGGCGGTAACCCTCACTGATGCGGTAACCTCACTGATGGCGGATGACACCCTCACTGATGGCGGTACCCTCACTGATGGCGTAACCCTTCACTGATGGAGGTAACCGCTTACTGATGGAGTAACCCTTACTGATGGAGGTAACCCTTACTGATGGAGGTAACCTTATGATGGGTAACCCTTACTAATGGAGGTAACCCTTACTAATGGAGGTAACCCTTACTAATGGAGGTAACCTTACTGATGGAGGTAAACCTAACCCTTACTAATGGAGGTAACCCTTACTGATGGGGTAACCTTACTGATGGCGGTAACCCTTACTGATGGAGGTAACCCTTACTGATGGGAGGTAACCCTTACTGATGCGGTAACCCTTACTGATGAGGTAACCCTTACTGATGGCGGTAACCCTTACTGATGGTGGTAATCCTTACTGATGGTGGTAACCCTAACCCTTACTGATGGAGGTAACCCTAACCCTTACTGATGTAGGAACCCTCACTGATGGAGGTAACCCTAACCTTACTGATGGAGGTACACCTTACTGATGGCGGTAACCTTACTGATGGCGGTAACCCTTACTGATGGCGGTAACCCTTACTGATGGCGGTAACCTTACTGATGGCGGTAACCCTTACTGATGGCGGTAATCCTTACTGATGGCGGTAATCTACGATCCTAACCTACTTACTGATGGAGGTAACCTAACGCCTTACTGATGAGGTAACCTTACTGATGGCGGTAACCCTTACTGATGGCGGTAACCCTTACTGATGGGGGTAACCCTTACTGATGGCGGTAACCCGTACTGATGGCGGTAAACCCGTACTGATGGCGGTAACCCGTACTGAATGGCGGTAACACCGTATGATGCGCGGTAACCCTACTGATGGCGGTAACACACTGACTGTATGGTTTCTAGTGTTAAAGGCAGCTCGTCAACAAATTTAAATGACAAGGGAAAATAAACTCACTAACTCTGTTCGATGTGCTTCAACATAGTTAGACAGACTACTACCCTACACATATCTCCATGTTCTCTGTGCACATGACTTCACTATTGCTAAATCTAAAGGCTCCATTCAATCCCCATCGCGGAAGTTCAGTTTTACAGAGTTATTGAMATTTAAAGGCAATATTCCCACGTTAGCGGAGACTGCATTCACGGTAACGCTGTATATGTCGCCTCAATTGTAAAGTACATTTCTATCCTGGAATCTGTAACGCTTCAGTTTTAGACTGAACAGAGCCCTAAATGATTTGATAGAATTTAAACAATACTACTTTCTGTTGGTCATAGATGGACGAAATCAAGTTGTAATGAGTCGGCATAAATTTGAATGGTGTCTCTGCACTGCCCAGTGGATGTTTAAGAGTACATTCTCTGTCAGCAATTATATGAAATAGTGCCAATATTGTACAGTCGCTAAGTATGATCATATTTATTTTACAGTTATAAGCAAAGTGAAATCACACASTAAATCATTTATAATTTGATTGTTACTATATTTAGAAAGCATTTCAGTCATTTCAAGCCCCATTGCCCCACTTTTGTTGAATAGAAAACTATCATGTATGTGACCCGTGTCAGGAAGCTAGGCATATCTCGCACTTCATTACTTCACAGGAAATGCATTTTCATTACAAAAAAATATMTATTTATTTTTGGGCAGAAATGCCTTCTGGAAATCAACATTTTGCCCTTTAACTTGTAAAAACCCAACTATTTCCAAACAGAATACTTCCTGTAGGTTCAAACTTACTTGTCGACAATCTTTTATGTCTTGTTGATTTCATCAATTCAGTAATGATGAGACAGGAGACAGGAATTAGTTCAACCATTTATGTAGAACCTGACATCCACAACATATTAGAACCCCCATGATGCTCTCTACGGTATATATGGAGGGGCAAATGGTACAACCCTAACAAACTAGCTAGCGTCCTCGATCATTAAAAGCTTTGCATAACATTAGCAGCAATGTCTTAAAGACAGCACATTAACCTTAAATGACAGGGGGAAAAAAACTCACTGTCACTCTGAGCAATGTGTGTTTCAGCATAGTTCGAGACACCTACTACCCTCTATGTTCTCTGTGTTCAGTTAGGGGCAACAACATATTCATGTGTTGTTGGTTATTAACACAAGATAGTCTAATCTACCCACTCT
>NW_019945933.1:11186-13816 GCF_002910315.2 Salvelinus sp. IW2-2015 | reverse complement strand
ACGTTTGACTGACGGACAGCGGTTGAATCCACTGATGGACAGCGGGTTGAATCCACTGAGGACAGCGGGTTTAATCACTGACGGACAGCGGGTTGAATCCACTGACGGACAGCGGGTTGAATCCACTGACGGACAGCGGGTTGAATCCACTGAGGACAGCGGGTTGAATCCACTGAGGGACGCGGGTTGAATCCACTGATGGACAGCGGTTGAATCCACTGAGGGACAGCGGGTTGAATCCAATGAGGAGCGGGTTGATCCACTGAGGACAGCGGGTTGAATCCACTGAATGGACAGCGGGTTGAATCCACTGATGACAGCGGGTTGAATCCACTGAGACAGCGGGTTGAATCCACTGACGGACAGCGGGTTGAATCCACTGAGGGACAGCGGGTTGAATCCACTGAGGACAGCGGGTTAATCCACTGAGGGACAGCGGGTTGAATCCACTGAGGGACAGCGGGTTGAATCCACTGATGGCAGGCGGTTGAATCCACTGATGGACAGCGGGTTGAATCCACTGATGGACAGCGGGTTGAATCCACTGATGGAACAGGGTTGAATCCACTGATGGACAGCGGGTTGAATCCACTGATGGACAGCGGGTTGAATCCACTGACGGACAGCGGGTTGAATCCACTGATGGACAGCGGTTGAATCCACTGATGGACCGCGTTGAATCCCTGAGGGACAGCGGTTGAATCCACTGATGTTCATCTGAAGTGAAAGCGTTGAGCTGGAATGAGGTGGTTGGTCTTGATGTTTGGATATATCAGATCACATCTCAGATGTGGTGATGGTGAGATTCCATCACACTCTGCCTGTTGTCCCCGTGTGTTCATGAAGAAATTAAACAGAGTATTGACAGCCTGATTGTGACTTGAGATCAGATGATGTATGTTCTGCTACATGTTCCTGGTTCTGGAATATCTGGATATGGTTCTGGAATATCTGGATATGGTTCTGGAATATCTGGATATGGTTCTGGAATATCTGGATATGGTTCTGAAGTATCTGGATATGGTTCTGGAATATCTGGATATGGTTCTGGAATATCTGGAAATGGTTCTGGAATATCTGGAAATGGTTCTGGAATATCTGGATATGGTTCTGGAATATCTGGATATGGTTCTGGAATATCTGGATATGGTTCTGGAATATCTGGATATGGTTCTGGTTCTGGAATATCTGGATATGGTTCTGGAGATGTTAGTATGTCTGTGGGTCTGTAGTTTAGGAACCAAAAGGGGATTTAACCTTTGACAGTCATCTTGCCTTCGTTATAATAATACTGACATTTTAACGATGTTTAACATATGTACTGTATATTATATAGTTTTTACAGTGACTTTTAGAAATATCTAGATTTGTTGAAGAAAGACGAGAGCGCCAGTAAACAAAAATAGCTGGATATTGAAATTCTATACAACTGGAACGATTTCCGAAGAGTAACGTTGTAACATGACTGGGGCTTCAGTCCAACTGCTCTGGTGATACTGTATATGGTGCGTTTCAACTCAAACAACCTGTCACTGCTGCTTAGGGGGTCTCTAACACGAAAGTGAACCAGCACTTCTCCCTCCMTCGCTCCCTCACTCTTCTTCCCTCCCTCGCTCCCTTCTTCCCTCCCTCCCTCGCTCTCTCTGTCTCCCCTCCGGTGATGTTGTGAGGTGAGAAAGGCAGGGTGGAGTGTGATCTGCATGGAGTCCAGAGGAGGAACGATCCCACTTCATCTCTCCACCTCCGTTAGAGCAACCTCCGTCTCCTTGAGCAACCGGCTCTCCCTCAACGTGTTTGAACTTTGACCCTCCGTGGCATCTGACTGAACCACGCCACCGGCAGTAAGTGATGACATCATGATGGACAGGTTCCTGCCAGCGAGGCTACTGGGGGATGGAACCCTGCGGTGGAAGGAGCTTTTCCTGGGTGGGACCGTGTGGGCGTGTCTGATGCTGGGGCATAGCGTTGAGGATCCACGGGGGGTCAGTAGAGAGCGAAGAGACAAATCACGCGTCCCATTGGGCGACTGAGTCTCCCGGAGCTGGGAGGCGGCGGCAAAGCGTACTTCCTGGTCCATCTCGGCAGCTTCTACTAGGAGGGGGGACAGGGTTCCTCTGCGTCTGCCACAGGAGTCACAACACAGTTTATTGTATCCCGGGATAGAGCAGTATCTCACCAGGACCTCCATCTGACAGAATATAGACTTATCCCCGTTACACGGCTCATCTGAAACACAAACATAATATCAGGCCTTTAAAACAGATGATATTCAAAAGTTTTGACATAGTAATACGAACATTCTCTTATATCATACATTCCCACATCCATACTTTCGTGTCAGTATCTGCTTGGTCCAGTACACAGTGAACCACCACGGCGAAAAGCAGTTAAAGGTTAGGGGATATCTCCTTATACTATATTTGTGAAAATCTCATCAATTTGGTGTAATCCCCCAATCTGTCATGGTCTTTAGTCTGAATACAGCAGTGGATTTACAGCCTCCCTCTGCTGAACGCTGTGGAAAAAGATGAATTAATGACTTCTATAGTTATTCAAATCCATCCCTCCCTCCCTAGATATTCAGCTCCCTCCCTCCCTAGTTATTCAGCTCCCTCCCTCCCTAGTTATTC
>NW_019945933.1:0-3834 GCF_002910315.2 Salvelinus sp. IW2-2015 | reverse complement strand
AACTTGGTTCCATGATTAATGAGCTGAAATAAAAGATCCCAGAAATGTTCCATATGCATTAAAAGCTTATTTCTCTCAAATGTTTTGCATAAATTTGTTACATCCGGCCTCACAACTGCATTTAACCACGCCAGCCCAGAAACTCCACATCCGTCTTCTTCACCTGCGGGATCATCTGAGACCAGCCACTCGGAAAGCTGATGAAACCGAAGAGTATTTCTGTCTGTAATAAAGCCTTTTGTGGGGAAAAACTCATTCTGATTTGCTGGTCCTGGCTCACCCATGGCTGCGCCCCTGCCCAATCATGTAAAAATCATAGATTAGGGCCCAATTTATTTATTTCAATTGACTGATTTCCTTATATAATAAAACAAATAGTATATTATATATTTTTTTACTTTACTTTATATTTATTTAGTAAATATTTTCTTAACCAAATATCTAAATGATCCATAGTATGGACATCTTAAAACAATTCCATATGTCAGCATAGCACCCCCCCCCCTCCCCCTCAGGAGAGCTTAGGGTTAGGTATGGGGGTTTGAGGGGTTAGGATTAGGACTCAGGTCTCAGGAGTGGTTAGGGTTAAGTATGGGGGTCTGAGGGGTTAGGATTAGGACTCGGGTCTCAGGAGAGGTTAGGGTTAGGTATGGGGATCTGAGGGGTTAGGATTAGGACTCAGGTCTCAGGAGTGGTTAGGGTTAGGACTCAAACCACAGGGTTGGTTAGGATTAGGACTCAGGTCTCAGGAGTGGTTAGATATGGGGGTCTGAAAGGTTAGGGTTAGAACTCAAACCACAGGGTTGGTTGGGTTAGAATAGTTCCAGACAACAGTCCTTCAAGAGGAAAGGTTTAAAGACTAGGTTGGTGATAGCTACAATAATTATAAAACAACAAAATCACACCAACATGTAAAAAATGTAATTGATAGTCAGGGTTAATGTTAAGGTCAGGGTTAGAGTACGGGTTGTATCTCACCGTGACAGGGTCCTGGTTTGCAGGGTCTGTGGGCCTCAGGTCTCTCTCCATTACACTGATCTCCAATACGACACGTCACTAAGCGCCTCTCCACCCCCTCACCACATGTCACTGAGCACTGAAACACAACAYACATATACAGTGGGGCAAAAAAGTATTTAGTCAGCCACCAATTGTGCAAGTTCTCCCACTTAAAAAGATGAGAGGCCTGTAATTGTCATCATAGGTACACTTCAAAAGCATTCCAGGTGAAGCTGGTTGAGAGAATGCCAAGAGTGTGCAAAGCTGCCATGAAGAATCTCAAATATAAAATATATTTTGATTTGTTTAACACTTTTTTGGTTACTAACAATGATTCCCATATGGTTATTTCATTTTGACCAGGTATAACTATAACTCATTACTCTGACAGTATAGTACTTCACTGACAATAACTATAACTCATTACTGTGACCAGATAACTATAACTCATTACCTCTACTCAGGTATAACTATAACTCATTACTCTGACCAGGTATAACTATAACTCATTACTCTGACCAGTATAAACTATATAACTCATTACCTGCTGACCAGGTATAACTATAACTCATTACTGCTGACAGAGTATACTATAACTCATTACCCTGACCAGGTATAACTATAACTCATTACGTCTGACCAGGTATAACTATAACTCATTACCTCTGACCAGATATAACTATAACTTCATTACCTCTGACCAGTATAACTATATCATCATTACCTCTGCCAGGTATTAACTATTAACTCATTACCTCTGACCAGGCTATAACTATAACTCATTACTGCTGACCAGGTATAACTATAACTCATTACTTCTGACAGGCTATAACTATATACTCATTACCTCTGACCAGGTATAACTATAACTCATTACTGCTGACCAGGTATAACTATAACTCATTATCGTCTGACCAGGTATAACTATAACTCTTACCTCTGACCAGGTATAACTATAACTCATTACCTCTGACCAGGTATAACTTAACTCATACCTGACCAGTATAACTTAACTCATTACTGCTGACGCAGGTATAACTATATCTCATTACCTCTGACCAGGTATTAAACTATAACTCATTACTGCTGACCAGGTAATAACTATAACTCATTACGCTGACCAGGTATAACTATAACTCATTATCTCTGACCAGGTATATACTATTAACTCATTATTACTCTGGACCAGGTATAACTATTGATCATTACTCTGACCAGGTATAACTATACTCATACCTGACCAGATAACTATAACTCATTACTGCTGACCAGGTATAACTATAACTCATTACTGCTGACCAGATAAACTATAACTCATTACCGCTGACCAGGTATACTATAACTCATTACTCTGACCAGGTATAACTGATTAACTCATTATCTCTGACCAGGTATAACTATAACTCATTACCTGCTGACCAGGTATAACTATAACTCATTACTGCTGACCAGGTATAACTATATCTCATTACTCTGCCAGTGTTTAACTATAACTCATTACGCTCTGACCAGGTATAACTATAACTCATTACTCTGACCAGGTATAACTATAACTCATTACTGCTGACCAGGTATCTATACTATAACTCATTACCTCTGACCAGGTATAACTATAACTCATTACGTCTGACCAGGATCATATTAGTTAATAACTCATTACCTCTGACCAGGTATTAACTATAACTCATTATCTTCTGACCAGGTATAACTATAACTCAATTTACCTCTGACCAGGTATAACATAAACTCATTATCTGCTGACCAGGATATAACTATATCTCATTATCTCTGACCAGGTTATAACTAATAACTCATTACCTCTGACCAGGTATAACTATTAACTCATTACTCTGACAGGTATAACTATAACTCATTACTGCTGACCAGGATAACTATAACTCATTCACTCTGACCAGGTTATAACTATAACTCATTACCTGCTGACAGGTATAACTATACCACTCTACTATCTGCTGACCAGGTATAACTATATCTCATTACTCTGACCAGGTTATAACTATAACTCATTACTCTGACCAGGTTATAAACTATAACTCATTACCTCTACCAGGTATAACTAACTCATTACCTGACCAGGTATAACTTAACTTCATTACTCTGACAGGTATAAACTATAATCCATTACTGCTGACCAGGATAACTATAACTCATTACTCTGACCAGGGTATAACTATAACTCATTACTGCTGACCAGGTATAACTATAACTCATTACCCTGACCAGGTATAACTATAACTCATTACTGCTGACCAGGTATACTTAACTCATATCTCCTGACCAGGTATAACTATAACTCATTACTGCTGACAGGTTATAACTATAACTCATTACTGCTGACAGGTATAACTATAACTCATTACTGCTGACCAGGTATAACTATAACTCATTACCTTGCTGACCAGGTATAACTATAATCTCATTACCTCTGACCAGGTATAACTATATCATTATCTCTGACCAGGTATAACTATAACTCATTACCTCTGACCAGTATAGTAACTATAACTCATTACTGCTGACCAGGTATAACTATAACTATACTATTCTCTGACCAGGTATAACTTTAACTCATTACCTCTGACCAGGTATAACTATAAACTCATTACCTGACCAGGTATAACTATAACTGCATTACTCTGACCAGTATAACTATAACTCATTACCTCTGACAGTGTATAACTATAACTCATTACGCTGACCAGGTATAACTATAACTCATTACTCTGACCAGGTAAACTATAACTCATTACTGCTGACCAGGTATAACTTAACTCATTACCTGCTTGACCAGGTAGGTTAACTATAACTCATTAT